>NC_046380.1:47388282-47670158 GCF_011125445.2 Fundulus heteroclitus
ACACGCGCAGCCACCGCTTGCTCGCTGAGGAGAAGGCCGAGACGAGGATGTGGAGTTCTTTTAAGATGAATCCAGGATGCTGATTGGCTTCGAGGAGGAGCAGTTCAAAGCTGATTGGCTTGCGTCTGAGGCGGATGAGTCTCTGATTGATGGAGGTAGGCAATAGAGTTTCTTCAGTTTGAATTTTTGCTTAGCTCCATCATTAAATTGTCATTTTCAAAACCTTCACTGAGCATGAAGGTTTTGAAATACGTAACCAGCACATAAATAGGTTTAGTAGTAGAGTAGAAATTGCAGTATATTCCTCTGAGTTACAGTGACGTAGACTAAATGAAGTTGCATAAAATCCTCAAATTTCTACTTTAGCAATTGAGTAAATATACATTAACCACTGAGTAAAAGCCTTATATTGTGTTTTCTGATTATTTTCAGAATGAGACAGGATATGGGCTGTGGCAGAGACATTTCCACAATTATCCAGCCAGGCTTTGATGATGATAATGATGTTCCACCAGATTGAGTCCACCACCACCCACTCTACTAGTAAGCAGTCAGCACAGTGGACTTCCTCAAGATGACCCAGCTCTGGCCAATCAGCTGTCTGATTACTGGATCAATGTTTGCTTCTGTGCTTTTTGTCTCTCTTGTTGTGTCTCTGCTCTGTCTTCTGTAACCCCCAGTGGGTCGAGGCAGATGACCGTTCATACTGAGCCCGGTTCTGGTTCTGCTGGAGGTTCTCCTTCCCGCTGATGGAGAGTTTTTCTTTCCACTGTCGCTTCATGCATGCTCAGTATGAGGGATTGCTGCAAAGCCATGGACAATGCAGACGACTCTCCCTGTGGCTCTACGCTTCCCCAGGAGTGAATGCTGCTTGTCGGGACTTTGATGCAATCAACTGGTTTCCTTATATAGGAAAATTTTGACCAATCTGTATAATCTGACCCAATCTGTATAATATGATTGAACTTGACATTGTAAACTGCTTTGAGATGACATGTTTCATGAATATATAAATAAAATTGAATTGAATAAAGAGGACAACAACAAGAATAGAGGGACAAAAGGTAGAAAAATAATGTATGTCTATCCTAATAAAATTTATCTATCTGTATAATGGATCTGTTTTATGTTTTGTCTTCACAATTCAGGGGCCCCATCCCTTTCTTTGCCTAGGGCCCCAAATTTCCTAAATCCACCCCTGATTTCAGATAAAACATTCCTGTCATCCAGACCCTGGCAACATTAGGTCAGTTTTTCTTAAAAAGATTTGACATCTATCCAGGAGGCTTCATCAGTTATGGTGGCATGCACTTGAGCAGCCTGACAAAGATTCCTGAATAGCTTTCAAAACATTTTCAGAAAAACTGAGCAAAAATCTGGTTGACTCAGATTCAAGCTCGTTTTCTGTTCAGATAAAACAATTTAAATATTTTTTAATTCATTTTGTCTTGCTTTACTTGTCGTGCTTACTGGCCATTGAACCTGATGCTATACGTTTATTTTATAAAGTTTATGAATGGTAAAGAGTAATTCTACTCCTGCAATGTGAGCTTATTTGATTATATTTGTGCTCTCCCTTCATCTCATCTCACGAAGCTACATAAAACATGCCCACATAGTCCTTATAAAAAATGTTAAATAGTGTCCATTTTATCCCTTGGGGCTAATGTTAAAGCTAGAACCTCTGCTAATGCTAAGAAGGCAGCTGCCGTTAGTTCAGCTGTGTTCAACACACAGCTTCTTTTGTTCGCGCAGCGACCTGCAGTAGTTTGAAAGCTAATTTGCCTTTAATTCCAAATGCTCAAAGCAAACCTTGGTTTTTAAACATACATATTCACACTGTGATATCGCCACAATGTTATTGGTTTCAGTTTTACCCCTTTGTTTCTCTTTTTGTCCGTTTTGCTTATTCTTTCCATTTTTGCCAAGTAGTTTAGATTAATCTTACCAGTCTAGTTGAAGAATTTGTTGACTAAAACATGTTAAAGTTTTTGTCAATAAATTCCTGTATTTGGAGGGAAGTTGTTTGTGTTTCATCAGAATATGTGTGTTGGCAGACCCGGCGGCATGGGCGGGCATTGGGGGCCGTGCCCGCCCTGTGAGCCAGCTGTGCCTGCCCTGGACTGGAAGCGATTTTTTTTTTTTGTTTGTTTTTTTTTTTACCTCGGAGTGGCCATCGTTCTATTAATATTATCTTTGATGTGTCAATCATACAACTTAACCAATCAAATCAACGACTGAAGGCAACATGCTAGCCAATCACAGCTGGAGTGGGGCGGGACACCGAGTAATAACCTTCAGTCGCCGCTGCGGTTCGACTGTCGTCGTCACCGTCGGTGTCGGTAGAGCGGGATGGATATTCAGATTACCAAATATGGATGGATACTCTGATTACCAAATAATTACAAGACGTGACAACAAAGCAAACGAGAGAGAGCTGGAAGCAGCGCTATTAATTTCTGTTTGAAACGTCAGCACTGAAGTCTAAAGTGGAGTAAACATTCACGCTAGGAGGGTTAGCTAGACAGCTAGATTTTTGAGTCAGAACACAGCACTACAGGTTACCCTATCTCACTGTTAGTTTCCAGTAACCCAAACCCAGCATAAAACCTGCCCAACTTAAAAGAAAAAAACAAGCCCAAATCTCAAACTATTTCACATTAAAAGCACTGAACTATTAAACACATCAGAACTATTAAACATAAGAACATGCCATTAGCACACAACTGCTCTGAAGCAAAGAAGAAAACTGCGCATACGGGCTCCGAACAAAATGTACAATCAGACAACCAAATAACACACAAGATCTCTTTAACAATCATGATATATCAACTGGAAAAAATATATATAAATAGCTTCCCAACATGAGTTGTAAATCTACCTTAATATAAACTAATTTCTCTCAGTATAGGTCAATCAAACATTTCTCATACACGCAGTCATAAAATATTTTTAAATTGATAAGTACAACTCAACCCCTCTTGGGTGTTTACACTGACCAAACACTTGATTAACCATTATTGTTTTCTTGTTTTATTATAACAATATCATTCATTATAACTACTATTCATTGATGATGCCAGATCGATAGATTCAACTTATTTAAAAAATAAATTGACCAGTATGAGTTGAAGGAGATGGCATTTTATTAAAATTGTTTTGGTTTCCTGTCCAACCTTGATGACTATTTTGATGCATTTTATTAGTAATTCTTTCTAAAAGCCCAACAAATGTCGTGAAAAGCTCCCAATTTTTTTACAACCTGCCCATAAGCTATTTTTTTTCCAGCTCAATGTGTTCAAGAGCCTAACTGGTTGGAAACCTGCCTAATTTGGCAACACTGACCACACTATTGCTTTTTGTTTGTTGGCTACAGTAGTCAGAGCCACGCACACCTAAGGACAATTTAGAGAAGCCAGTTAACCTAACAGTCATGTTTTTGGACACTCTCTCTCTCTCTCTCTCTCTCTCTATATATATATATATATATATATATATATATATATATATATATATATATATATATATATATATATATATATATATATATATTTTTTTTTTTTTTTTTTTTTTTTAAGTGTGCCCCCCTTAAAAAATGGAATGCCCCCCCTGTAATTTGTTCCTGCAGCTGGGTCTATGTGTTGGGCATGTTGTTTGAACATGCCAGTGCCAAAATTTACTGCTTAATCTATTGTTTTATAAGCAATAACTGTCAGAAAGCCGTTTGGCTATTAATTCCTGATAATCAGGTAATTTTGATTAAAATTACTGAGTATCATGTTATTTCTTTTTCATCATATGCACTATTTTGTGTTCATTTCATGTTCAGTTTTATTGGTGAATGTGAATATTTCTGTAGGATTTTAACTGTTCCAGCAAAGTTTCTTCCATTCATAATGTTTCCTTTGGAAAACAATTTCCTGTAACTCATTGATGACCTTAAAAGGACCTTAACATTTAGATGTATTGGATCTAATTAGCTCAGTTTTCCCCAAAATCTTCTGAAATTCATCTGTCTCATCTCCTCACAGCTGGAGTTGTTGACAAGTGTATGTCAATCCAAATTTTACATAAACTCAAAAGTACATTTACGCATAAATTACATAATTTGCACTGAAATCCCTTTTCTCATTCCTTCACACAAATGTCTGATTAGAAAAATATCACTGGAGTCAAAAGTGTTGATTATTGAGGCTCATTTACCTGCTTATGTTCTTGATTGCTCCTTCACTGACTTTTCTATCCTGTGTTTTCACGTAGAGCTGCTCTTGCAGAAAATTGCTCTGAGGCTGAATGTCTGCTGCTGCTGTCGACTTTACCCACAAACAGGTCCTACAGTTTAACAGATGACATCATTATATTACTTGTGTGAACAGACACAATCTGAAAAACACTTTATCACTTCAGACACTATATTCCTTTAAGACCTTCAGAAAGCTCTTAAAGGAATAAATATGGAAATAGTTTCATGCCAAAAAGTTGTACACAAAAAAAAATGTGTTTCACCCAAAAAAAACTTGTTTTGCAAACTGTCCCCAAACGTTGCACTCAAAATATCATTTATGAGTTTTCCTTGAGTACAAAACAGCCTCTGCTCACGTACGAAACAATTCCACACCCTCTGCGGTAAATTTGTGCCAAAAGACACGTGATGCATTAAGAGTTGTTGTTGTTCAGACTTCCCGACAGCAGGGGGCGCACCCGACAAAAACTGAAACGCGCCGGTTTAGCTGAGGAAGAAAGACGTGATATCACAACTAACTGCATCAGCACCCCACAGGTAAGTTTCAAAACTTTCCCAGTGAAAAAGTAATAGCTAACTATGTCTTAATATGCAGATAGATCATGTAAGATTTCAGTTAAAGGCCCTGCATTGTTACAGTAAGGGACCATGTTACGTTTTAGAGAAAATAACATGAACGCCATGCTAAAACAACTTTTGCTTTGTAATGTAACCCCTGTGGTTGGCTTCTCCCTTTACTGTGCTATGTCAAATAAATAGTACCTGAGTGGATACCCAGGTAAATGCATTGTTAACAGATTATAATGTGTGTTTTTTTGTTGTTGTTTTCAAATGACTGTCTATTGTTCTTATTGGTGTAAGCCTAAATTGGTGTTTGGATTTGGTAATTTATCCTAAAACTGTCAAACCAATGCATGTATGCTCATGTGCAAAACAAATTCTTAAGCAATTTAAAATAATTGCAACGAGTGGATATTGATTATATGAAAATTGGTAGGGAAATTAATTAAAAATTGCGTTTTCTAACACATATGAATGTTACAAGTAACGCATATAGCAGCAGGGGCCCGTTCTTCGTATGTAGCTAACTCAGTTAGCTGGATTTGATTGTTGACGATTTGGCATGATCTTGGATTGTTCGGTTCTTCGAAACTCATCCTGGACTTGTTGTCATAGCAACATGTGCGCAAACTTAAACCGGTTATGAAGCGTCCGTCAGTTTGACTTAACCTTCCGTATATATATAGCAAAATATGAAATAATAAATATACCACCGAATTTTTTAAAAAAAAATTTCACATTTAAGAGAAAATCGTTAAAGATTCTGATCACTTTTCATGCACCCTCCAACCCGGAAGTGGTGACGTCATGTCGTGAGCGTTCATCTCAACATGGCGGATTGCTGCACTTCGACGACAAGAAGTCTGAAAGTGAAATTTCGACTTCAACCGAGCGATTCCTACCAGGTGACGATTCTGATGTGTCGGAGGAAGAATGTTTGTTTCTTGAGCCTCACATGTTCGACCCAGACGTTTCAGATGAAGAGAAGGCAGCGGACGAAAAACAGCCTTCCGAGTCGGACAAGGAGTGGAGATTGGACGTCGGGAAATTAGATGAATGGTAGGACATGTTTTTTCTTTTAACTACGCAGTTCAAATATTTATTTGTATGTTGACATCATTTTATTTTAGGCACCATAGATATTTAATGGATAAAATGCCGGTGTTGTGCGAAATTCAGTTCCCCTGAGAAAATCTGTTTCCCCCCCTCCCTTTGTTGGGAGCGCGCATTGCTGCCGTTTTCACGGCTCGTATAATTGATTTTTCGGTAAAACAACGCATATAATCGTGTCAAGGTTGTAACATTAGTTTAATCGGTGTCATGGTTTAGTTTTGATTCGGCTTTGGTTTACTATTATTCTCAGTTTTTCCACCTTGTTTGGGTTTTAATTTGTTAAATTTTAGTTTCCTCCTTCCCTTCCACTCAGCCTTCACTCCACTCTCCTTGCAGTCAGTCACACCTGTTAGTAATTATTCAGTCAGATGCATTTCACCTGTTAGTCTTTCTATTTAAGCCTCCCTCTGCCTCACTTTAGTGCTGGTCCATCATCATTCTACACCTCTCCATGCCAGTTCCCGTTTTGCCTTGGAAGCTTTGTTTTGCTCCTGTTGTAAAGGTTAGTCCTGCCAGTCACTCTAAAGACTATTTGTTCACTGTTTGCTCCTGGAGAGGTTCTGCTGTGTCCTGGTGTCTCCAGAGTTCTGCTAACCTGACTAGCCGCCCTGGAGAAGCTCAGCTCTGTGCCCTGGTGTCTCTCAAGTTCTGCTAACCTGACTAGCCGCCCTGGAGAAACTCAGCTCTGTGCCCTGGTGTCTCTCAAGTTCTGCTAACCTGACTAGCCGCCCTGGAGAACCTCAGCTCTGTGCCCTGGTGTCTCTCAAGTTCTGCTAACCTGACTAGCCACTCTGAGAAGACTTGGTTCAGTGCCAAGCCTTCCAGCTTAGCTGAACTCTCTCTCCAAGCCGTCAGCTCCTGCCTTCACCTGCACCCCTGAGCCCCTGTATTCCTGCACCTCTGGTTACTTCATCCATCAATCATTCACCTAACAATAAACCTCTCAAACTTTTGTCCTGTGTGTGTGTACTCTGAGTTCATCGATAAACAAACCTGACAGTATGGACCAGCCAAAGATGAACTCAGACACCACATGGGACTTACCTGCAGGGGCTGACACCCCGGAGGTCCGCACTTACCTGGACATGTGCGAACGCCTGATGAGAGAGAGGTATGCCAGGATGGCTTCTGCCCGGGACCCTGCGCCGCCGATCAAGGCCGACCCCACTCCCCAGGTGTTTTACGTGGGTGTTGTCACCGCTACCCCGGAGCACGAGAAGAGAAGCCGGAGATCCATTCATCGCCTTGGTCACCACCTCTATGACTCGCAGCTGGCCCCCCGAGTAAAGCTCGATGTTCCATCCAACAGAGCCCCACACGTCGAGGAGGACCAGCTGTGGAGTTTTTATTACGGAGACCGGGACGACCTTCTTCCCCGTGGGCCTGCTGCCACCCCCCTGACAGACTCTGTCTCCCCGTCTGGCTCCTCCCGGCTAAGACGTCGGGCACTCCGACGCGTTAAGGCCTCCGAGGATCCGCTGCCGCTCAAGTCCCGTGAGGGGGTTCGGGAGGACCCGCCCTCTGAAGCCTGTAGCCCGGCAGCGCCCAAGGTAGCCAAGGAGATGGTTCCGCCTCCACCCGAAAGCCCCGCTCTGCCAGCCGCCAGAGAACCCCGTCAGGCCCTGCCGGCCGCCGAAAGCTCCGCTCTGCCGGCCGCCGAAGGCCCCGCTCTGCCGGCCACCAAGAGAATAAATCCGCCGGCCGACGAGCCTCAGCCCGAGGCCTCCGGGGGAGCCGCCCTGCCTCAGGCCGAGGCCTCCGAGGGAGCCGCCTTACCTCAGGCCGAGGCCTCCGAGGGAGCCGCCTTACCTCAGGCCGAGGCCTCCGTGGGAGCAGTTTTGCCTCAGGCCGAGGCCTCCGAGGGAGCAGTTTTGCCTCAGGCCGAGGCCTCCGAGGGAGCAGTTTTGCCTCAGGCCGAGGCCTCCGAGGGAGCAGTTTTGCCTCAGGCCGAGGCCTCCGAGGGAGCAGCTTTGCCTCAGGCCGAGGCCTCCGAGGGAGCAGCTTTGCCTCAGGCCGAGGCCTCCGAGGGAGCAGCTTTGCCTCAGGCCGAGGCCTCCGAGGGAGCAGCTTTGCCTCAGGCCGAGGCCTCCGAGGGAGCAGCTTTGCCTCAGGCCGAGGCCTCCGAGGGAGTAGTTTTGCCTCAGGCCGAGGCCTCCGAGGGAGTAGTTTTGCCTCAGGCCGAGGCCTCCGAGGGAGTAGTTTTGCCTCAGGCCGAGGCCTTAGTTGTTGCTACACCTGTTTCGGGTTCGACATGCCGGGGTCGTCCTCCACGACGCCCGCACCAGACTTTCCTGTTCGGCCGGAGCCGCCGACCGCGGTCTCCGGGCCGCTTGACTTTGCCTCGTCGGGGCCGTCCACCACGGCGCCCGCTTTTGACTTTTCTGTTCGGCCGGAGCCGCCGACCGCGGTCTCCGGGCCGGTTGACTTTGCCTCGTCGGGGCCGTCCACCACGGCGCCCGCTTTTGACTTTTCTGTTCGGCCGGAGCCGCCGACCGCGGTCTCCGGGCCGCTTGACTTTGCCTCGTCGGGGCCGCCCTCCTCGAGGGTTTAGTCGGGCGATGCTGCTCCGCCGCCTGCCTCGTCCAGGACGACCTCCACCAAGACGTTTCTTTTGCTTAGCAGCCGTTTTTGCCTGCGCCCTTAAGGCCAGTGCCTTCTGTTTATTTTGTTATAGCTCGGCCTTAGTTTAGAGTTATTTAGTATTCCTCAGTTTTGGAATTAGTTAGGGGGTTCTTCGTTTTGTTAGAGTTCTTAGTCTTTGTTTGCTTTGTTTTCCCTGTTCTGTTTTAGAATTCTAGATTTTGCCTTAGTTTTCTAGGTTTGCTTAGCTTTGTCATTTTAGCTTTAGCTCTCTGGTTGTCACGTTAGTGTACTTGTTCAAGTCCTAGTTTTTCTTGTTTTTCCTTTATTTGTAGTTAGCTTTAGTTTCATTTTCTGCTTTAGTGTTTTGATTTAATGTTTTGCCTTAGTTTTTCTTTTGTGGTGTTATCCCTGCTCTAGTTTTGCCTTATTTTCTAGTTCTTGGTTTGATTCTTTATTTTTGTCCTGCGCTCCTAGTATCCAGCGCTCCTTAGGTCTTAGCGCTCGCTTAGATTTCTGACCCCTGGCCCTGAGCTGTTTCATGCTCCTTAGCTTTGGCTGGTTCGAGCTTCCTTGGTTTTTGTTTTGGCCTCTTAGTTCCTTAGTCCCCTGGCGTGTTTGGACGCCCTCCGTTCCCTAGTATTCTGGATTTATTTTGTTCCCTGGCGTGTTAGAACGCCTCCTTGTTCCTGGCGTTTAGACTTCTTGGTCCTCTGGCGTGTTAGAATGCCTTCTGTCTTGGGTTTCTTGGTTCCCCGGCGTATTAGGACGCCCTCTGTCTCTCGGTTCCCCGGCGTATTAGGACGCCCTCTGTCTCTCGGTTCCCCGGCGTATTAGGACGCCCTCTGTTTCTCAGTTCTCTGGCGTGTTAGGACGCCCTCTGTTTCTCGATTCTCTGGCGTGTTAGGACGCCCTCTGATTCTCGGTTCCCCGGCGTGTTAGGACGCCCTCTGATTCTCGGTTCCCCGGCGTGTTAGGACGCCCTCTGATTCTCGGTTCCCCGGCGTGTTGGGACGCCCTCTGATTCTTGGTTCCCCGGCATGTTAGAATGCCCTCTGATTTGTGGTTCCCCAGCGTCTTAGGACGCCCTCGGTTCCCCGGCGTGTTAGTACGCCCTCCGTTCTTGTTCCTTGGCGTTTTAGATGTTCCTGCTTCCCTTGTGCCCCGGCGTTTCCCTCACGCCCCGGCGTTTCCCTCACGCCCCGGCGTGTTCTTCCCCAAGCCCCGGCGTTTCCCGCACGCCCCGGCGGGTTCCCCTCGCGTTTCTGTAGGCCAGTCATGCTCCAGCGTGTGTTTTGAGCCCTGGTGTTTTCAGTACGTCTGTTCTTCCCTCTGGCGTTGTCGTACGCCTGTTCTTCCCTCTGGCGTTGTCGTACGCCTGTTCTTCCCTCTGGCGTTGTCGTACGCCTGTTCTTCCCTCTGGCGTTGTCGTACGCCTGTTCTTCCCTCTGGCGTTGTCGTACGCCTGTTCTTCCCTCTGGTGTTGTGGTGTGCCCGTTCCTTTCCCTTTGGCGCTGTGGTGCGCCTGTTCTTTTCCTTTGGCGCTGTTGTGCGCCCGTTCCTTCCCCTTGGCGCTATGTACGCCCGTTCCTTCCCCTTGGCGCTATGTACGCCCGTTCCTTCCCTTTGGCGCTGTCGTGCGCCCGTTCCTTCCCTTTGGCGCTGTCGTGCGCCCGTTCCTTCCCTTTGGCGCTGTCGTGCGCCCGTTCCTTCCCTTTGGCGCTGTCGTGCGCCCGTTCCTTCCCTTTGGCGCTGTCGTGCGCCCGTTCCTTCCCTCTAGCATTTGTGCGTCTAGTCTTGCCCGTTAGCCTGGTGGCGATGCTCGCTTGTCAGCATCTGTTAGACGCGTTGTTTTTGCCTACCAGGGGTTGTTAGAAACCCCTTTAGTCCGCTTTCGTTTTTACTTTGTCTTGGATCGCCCTGAGTGGGTAGTTTTTGTTTGATTTTTAGCCCGCCATCCGTACCACCCTCCACCCACCCTGGTCCGATCAGTTTGATTTGACTCTAGCCCGCCATCCGTACCTCCCTCCACCCACCCTGGGTTGGTGGTTGTTTAATCTGTTAGGCCGTCCGGAGACCGGCCTTGAGGGGGGGGTAATGTCATGGTTTAGTTTTGATTCGGCTTTGGTTTACTATTATTCTCAGTTTTTCCACCTTGTTTGGGTTTTAATTTGTTAAATTTTAGTTTCCTCCTTCCCTTCCACTCAGCCTTCACTCCACTCTCCTTGCAGTCAGTCACACCTGTTAGTAATTATTCAGTCAGATGCATTTCACCTGTTAGTCTTTCTATTTAAGCCTCCCTCTGCCTCACTTTAGTGCTGGTCCATCATCATTCTACACCTCTCCATGCCAGTTCCCGTTTTGCCTTGGAAGCTTTGTTTTGCTCCTGTTGTAAAGGTTAGTCCTGCCAGTCACTCTAAAGACTATTTGTTCACTGTTTGCTCCTGGAGAGGTTCTGCTGTGTCCTGGTGTCTCCAGAGTTCTGCTAACCTGACTAGCCGCCCTGGAGAAGCTCAGCTCTGTGCCCTGGTGTCTCTCAAGTTCTGCTAACCTGACTAGCCGCCCTGGAGAAACTCAGCTCTGTGCCCTGGTGTCTCTCAAGTTCTGCTAACCTGACTAGCCGCCCTGGAGAACCTCAGCTCTGTGCCCTGGTGTCTCTCAAGTTCTGCTAACCTGACTAGCCACTCTGAGAAGACTTGGTTCAGTGCCAAGCCTTCCAGCTTAGCTGAACTCTCTCTCCAAGCCGTCAGCTCCTGCCTTCACCTGCACCCCTGAGCCCCTGTATTCCTGCACCTCTGGTTACTTCATCCATCAATCATTCACCTAACAATAAACCTCTCAAACTTTTGTCCTGTGTGTGTGTACTCTGAGTTCATCGATAAACAAACCTGACAATCGGCAGCTGTTTACAAAATTATAAAATAAAAATAAATAAACGAGGTCTTCTTGCGCTGTTTTGTGTTATTTTAAACGCCAAGATAATCGGTCTTTTTCCAACTTTTGTAACTTTTACTGAGCCGTCTATCTTATCTTATCTTAAACGAAGAGATGAGGACAAAATGTATCACTACAATGAATGAGCATGTATTCACAGTTAAAAATGAATTTATGCCATGGCCTAGTTAGGTCACCAGCTAGGTCACTAGCTAGTCACCACCTGTCGGAGGGGCCAAAGGGGTCGGGTGCAATGTGTAACGGGTAGCAGTGGAGGGCGGGGACCTTGGCGTTCCGATCCTCGGCTGCAGAAGCTGGCTCTTGGGACGTGGAATGTCACCTCTCTGGTGGGGAAGGAGCCTGAGCTTGTGCGCGAGGTTGAGAGGTTCCGACTAGAGATAGTCGGACTCACCTCGACTCACCGCTCTGGCTCCGGAACCAGTCTCCTTGAGAGGGGCTGGACATTCTTCCACTCTGGAGTTGCCCATGGTGAGAGGCGCCGAGCTGGGGTTGGCATACTTGTTGCCCCCCATCTCGGTGCCTGCACGTTGGGGTTTTCCCCGGTGAACGAGAGGGTGGCCTCCCTCCGCATTCGTGTGGGGGGACGGGTTCTGACTGTTGTTTGCGCTTATGCGCCAAACAGCAGTTCAGATTACCCACCCTTTTTGGAGTCCTTGGAAGGGGTACTGGAGAGTGCCCCTCCTGGGGACTCCCTCGTTTTGCTGGGGGACTTCAACGCTCACGTGGGCAATGACAGTGGGACCTGGAGGGGCGTGGTTGGGAGGAATGGCCCACCTGATCTGAACTCGAGTGGTGTTTTGTTGTTGGACTTCTGTGCTCGTCATGGATTGTCCATCACAAACACCATGTTCAAGCATAAGGGTGTCCATATGTGCTCTTGGCACCAGGACACCCTAGGTCGCAGTTCAATGATCGACTTTGTTGTCGTTTCATCTGACCTGCGGCCGCATGTCTTGGACACTCGGGTGAAGAGAGGGGCGGAGCTCTCCACCGACCACTACCTGGTGGTGAGTTGGCTCCGATGGCGGGGGAGGAAGCCGGTCCGACCGGGCAGGCCCAAACGCACTGTGAGGGTTTGCTGGGAACGTCTGGCGGAGTCCCCTGTGAGGCGGAGCTTCAACTCCCACCTCCGGGAGAACTTTAAACACGTCCCGAGGGAGGCGGGGGACATTGAGTCTGAATGGACCATGTTCCACGCCTCTATTGCTGAGGCGGCTAGTCGGAGCTGTGGCCGCAAGGTTGTCGGTGCATGTCGTGGCGGCAACCCTCGTACCCGCTGGTGGACACCAGCGGTGAGGGAAGCCGTCAAGCTGAAGAAGGAGTCCTACCGGGCTTTTTTGGCCTGTGGGACTCCGGAAGCAGCTGATGTGTACCGGCAGTCGAAGCGGCAGGCGGCTCGGCTGGTCGCCGAGGAAAAAACTCGGGCGTGGGAAGAGTTCGGAGAGGCCATGGAGAAAGACTTCCGTACGGCTTCGAAGCTATTCTGGTCCACCATCCGGCGTCTCAGGAGGGGGAAGCAGTGCAGCACCAACACTGTTTACAGTGGGGGTGGTGTGCTGCTGACCTCGACTCGGGACGTCGTGCGTCGGTGGGCGGAATACTTCGAAGACCTCCTTAATCCCACCAACACGTCTTCCATTGAGGAAGCAGAGCCTGAGGACTCTGGGTCGGGTTCTCCCATCTCTGGTGCTGAGGTTGCCGAGGTTGTTAAAAAGCTCCTCGGTGGCAAGGCTCCGGGGGTGGATGAGATTCGCCCTGAGTACCTTAAGGCTCTGGATGTTGTGGGGCTGTGTTGGTTAACGCGGCTCTGCAACATTGCGTTGACATCGGGGGCAGTTCCCCTGGATTGGCAGACTGGGGTGGTGGTCCCCCTATTTAAAAAGGGGGACCGGAGGGTGTGTTCCAACTACAGAGGAATCACACTCTTAAGCCTCCCTGGTAAGGTCTATTCAGGGGTTCTGGAAAGGAGGGTCCGTCGGATAGTCGAATCTCGGATTCAGGAAGAGCAGTGTGGTTTTCGTCCTGGCCGTGGAACACTGGACCAGCTCTATACCCTCAGCAGGATTCTGGAGGTTAATGGGAGTTTGCCCAACCAGTCTACATGTGCTTTGTGGATCTGGAGAAGGCATTCGACCGTGTCCTCCGAGGGATCCTGTGGGGGGTACTCCGGGAGTATGGAGTACCGGACCCTTTAATAAGGGCTGTCAGGTCTCTGTACGACCGGTGTCAGAGTCTGGTCCGCATTGCCGGCAGTAAGTCGGACTCGTTTCCGGTGAGGGTTGGACTCTGCCAAGGCTGCCCTTTGTCACCGATTCTGTTCATAACTTTTATGGACAGAATTTCTAGGCGCAGCCAAGGTGTTGAGGGGATCCGTTTTGGTGGCCTTAGGATTGCGTCTCTGCTATTCGCGGATGACGTGGTCCTATTGGCTTCATCAGGGCGTGATCTACAGCTCTCACTGGAGCGGTTCGCAGCCGAGTGCGAAGCGGCCGGGATGAAAATCAGTGCCTCCAAATCCGAGACCATGGTCTTGAACCGGAAAAGGGTAGAGTGCCTTCTCCAGGTTGGGGAGGATGTGCTACCCCTAGTGGAGGAGTTTAAGTATCTTGGGGAATTTGTTCACGAATGAGGGGAGGATGGAGCAGGAGATGGACAGGCGGATTGGTGCAGCGTCTGCTGTGAAGCGGGCGCTGTACCGATCCGTTGTGGTGAAGAGAGAGCTGAGCCAAAAGGCGAAGCTCTCGATTTACCGGTCGATCTACGTTCCTACCCTCATCTATGGTCACGAGCTTTGGGTCGTGACCGAAAGAACGAGATCCCGGATACAAGCGGCTGAAATGAGTTTTCTCCGTAGTGTGTCTGGGCTCTCCCTTAGAGATAGGGTGAGGAGCTCAGTCATCCGGGGAGGACTCAGAGTAGAGCCGCTGCTCCTCCACGTCGAGAGGAGCCAGTTGAGGTGGCTCGGGCATCTGGTCAGGATGCCTCCTGGACGCCTCCCTGGAGAGGTGTTCCGGGCACGTCCCACCGGGAGGAGGCCCAGGGGAAGACCCAGGACACGCTGGAGGGACTATGTCTCCCGGCTGGCCTGGGAACGCCTTGGGGTTCCTCCTGAGGAGCTGGCCCAAGTGGCTGGGGAGAGGGACGTCTGGGCCTCCCTACTGAAGTTGCTACCCCCGCGACCCGACCCCGGATAAGCGGAAGACAACGGACGGACGGACGGACGGGCCTAGTTAGGCCCAATGATGACGTGCTACTTATGATAAAGAATCACTTGACAACAATTTATAAACAGTATTGGTACATATAATAATATTTAGCCTACCTACATACTAGCATAACAAAAGTCAAAAATAATAATATACTAAAAATATACACTGAGTAATATTGAGGCCTAAAGATTTCCTTATTGTAAATCCATTTCCAACTTACCATAAATGCATTAATAGTGAACTTAGCAAATCAGTTATGGTGTGTAATTCATATACAAAAATACAATTAATCTATCTTATTTTTTAGGTGTTCCTGTTCTCACTGCCAATAATGGATTCTGCGAGAGAGTGCATCTGTTGCCAGGAAATCGGCTTGGTTGTTGCTAAAATGGAAGAAGCCAGAGAGGATATGGATGGAGAAATCCCTGGCTGTATCCCAGATCATCCTGGCATGGAAGCGGTGTGTCTAAATGTTTGGACATTGCAGGTTACTTGGTCCTAATACAAGCAACAGCATAAGCATATAACCTATAGACAATTTGTGAGATGGTGTTGGGACTATTCAGGCAAAGATACCAGGGCTGTGATACCCTCGTGTGCAGTCAGCTGTATAAGGGCCCACTTCCCACCCCCAGGACATGAAGATGACTTTACCTTTAGAGGTCACCTGTTGGCAGTTAAAAAAAATACCCAAGCTGAAAGAATAAAATCTAAAACATACATGTAAACAAAATTGTTGTGGTTATTATGTAATATAAGCAATTACTAATAAAATTATTTCATGGTCTTTTTGAAAATCGACTGAATGAGAGATTGATGGCATCATCTTTTGTTGGTTTCACAAATTAACTTGTCAGTGATGGGGGCTCTTATGCTGCATCAACCTGCTTAGTTTTTATTTTCTCCAGCTCTGCTAGCAGCAACTCCAAACAGTCGTCTACATAGTCTGAAACAACAAGCAGCAGTGAGTAAAATTTCTCATAACATTTTTTTTGATTGCTGGGGTGCATTTACACACAAATAAAAAGATACAGGAAAGTAAGAGACAACACACATGTAGACAAAGATACATGAAAATAAAAAGACAAAGAGTGAAGCAACTAGTATAGCAGTGGTGATTCCTGACAAAGATTATTTCAAAAAGAACATCTAATTATCTCAGTATATACGCAGTAGAATTATGTGCTATATTATTAGCTTGAGAATGGGTGGAGGATACTAATATAAATAAAATAATTTGTAGTGATTATCTGCATTGAGTATTCAAAATGGATGTACAAATAATCATCAAAATATATTATATGAGGTTATGGCTGTTCATCATAGAATATGTGAACAAAATAAAAATGTAATATTATTTTGGACTCCTGCTCATGTAGGTTTTTTGGGTAATGAAAGAGCAAATAGGTTGGCTAAGGAGGCTATTAAAAAAGAATTTATTGATTTGCCAGTAAAGTTATCCAAATCTGAAGGCAAAAGTATAGTTTGGAGAGAAAGCAAGAAGATATGGAAAGGTAGGTGGGATAATTAAATAAATGGAAGGCACTTATATGGGATACAAAATACAGTTTATGTAGTAAGGATTAGAGGAATAAACAGGAGGGAGGAAATAATTATAAATAGAATAAGAACCAGTCACAGTTTTTTTTTAAATGGAACTCTTTCTAAAATGGGGAAACATCTTACTGGTTTTTGTAGTTGGTGTCATGATGTAGAAACAATAGAACATGTTTTTATTAATTGTAGAAGATATGTAAATCAAAGATTATTAAAAACGGAATTAGGTTTTAATAGGAATTTAAAATTGAGAATGTGGTTTATAAGCTAAATAGTATTTAGGGGAAAAAGAAGATTTTTAAGTTTAAAAAAATACTGGGATCAGAGAATTTGAGGAATAGATATTAGGATCCAATAGATGGCAGTAGTGCAACAATAATGGATGCAAGCTACCGTTAAAATCTAAAGAGGAAGAGCAGCGATTGTGAAGAGCCAAAGTCCCCCTCCCCGGAGCAGCGAGGCAGCCGTCTTTAAAATGACGAGCCACAAACGGGCTCTAAGTGTGTCTTTTGGCCACTCATGCAATCCTCCATCTTCATGGGAACAGTACATAGCGACACAACGACGAGGCATCTTGTAAAAAAGCCGTGAAAGCAAAACAACGTTATCCATTTAGTACTCAGACAGTACAGCGGGTGCCGGCTTCCAGGTTTGTGACTCCCGCTATGATGTGAGTGGGAAAGTCCGCCTAGCGAGATCATTTTGATTCCATGGATTTTGCGAACGCAAAAAACGACAGATGCAAGTAGGAGACCGGAAAAAATTATCAGAATTAGTAAATAGCTATGTGGACATCATCTGTGAGAAAAATCTCTCTGATCTGCCACTTCAACGATTAATGCTTCATAACCGGTTTAAGCCCGCTCGCGAACAGCCTTAAGTTTATTTCATGCAAACAGGATTAGATCGCAGCGGAGGAGATGGGAAGTCTGTCCAGCCAGCACTTGGACCACCTAGTGGCAGAGGACAGGACAGAATTTTTTAATATTTAATAAAAGACAAAACAAATAATGCTTAGTTCCTGTCGTTTTATTTAAACAATTATTTATAAAGAAAAGACAGCAAATCATCTTTTGTGTGCAATAAGTGATAGTTATGTAAAGTCAGCAATACTACTGTCAAATGGTGTATTAGAACTTACTCTGAACGTCCTTTTGAATCAATCATTTATATAGGGAACAGATGGCCTCCTGTGTCATTTTGTGAAAGAAAAAGAAAGGGTGAAACATGCCTCATGCAACAAAATTAAAAAGTTTTTTTTCAGCCTTTTCCTTGGTGGCTGTTATAAACAGACAAACACATCATTTAACAGTGGCTTTTAAAAAAGAGGAAGAAGTTGCTTTTTAAAATACAGTATAATAATTAAAGGCTACCATTTTGTAGAATATTCTTGTAGCCTACTTCACTTTTTTCCCCATGCTCTAGCGGGTCCCATGGAGGCTCTGATATAAAGGAACAAAGTAAATATGAAATTATTAAATGCCAAAATACATACTGTAGAAAGTGATAGAAACATCTAACATGGACAGCAATTATGCATGTAATTTGTCTGCTGCTTTTTGCCAGCTCTCTCTCCTGGCTTTAGCAGACTTTGAGGTTGTAACAACCGTAATTGTGTATATCTCTTTAAGATACTACAGTCTCACTAGTGACGTCATATGTATGCGCCACTGTTTTCTCTGTAGAGAGCGCGGGAGATGTATACGCTAAACGGAGGCGGTCATGTTACACCGCCTCGTGAGGTTGGTGAAGAGAGTTCATTAAAGAACAGCATTGTGGAATTTCCAGTACCAATGTGGTCGTGAGTTTTTGACCGTCTCGACGAGCCTGTGCCTCCTCTCCTCACTTCCACGCAACCCAAACCGTTGCAAGGTGTCCCCTGTCGTTTTAATTAATGACTCAAATTCAGCATAACCTTCCATTAAAAGCTCGTGTTCCGCTTGTGAGAAAACTGTGGACATTCTTTGGCCATGCTGAACTCACCTTCCTCGGCTACCGTGTTACTCCATCTGGCATTCATCCTGACCCCGACAAGGTGAGAGCTGTGACTGAGTTTAACATGCCAACCACGACAAAGCAGGTGAGACAGTTTCTTGGTTTAACAGGGTACTACCGCCGCTTTGTGAAAGACTGTGCCAGTCATGCAGAACCACTCTTCGCTCTCACAAAAAAGGATGTGACATTCAACTGGAATGACAAGTGCCAAGCAGCTGTGGACTTTCTAAAACATTCCATAACTTCGGCACCAGTCTTAAAGTTCCCTGACTTTACGTGTCCGTTCTTCATCCACACTGATGCATGTGATGCTGGACTTGGAGCAGCTTTAATGCAGAAGGATGAGGATGGGAAAGATGTGGCTGTGAAAGGTGTGGCTGTGGTGTTTGCTTGCCAGAAAAGCCCTATTCGACTCCAGAAAAAAAAATATCTGGCTGTTATCTGGGCATAGGAACATTTCCATCCCTATGTTGAAGGTTTACATGTGACTATTTACACCGACCACAGCAGCCTCAAGTGGTTGATGTCTCGCCCCAATCCTTCTGGTAGGCTCGCCAGGTGGTCTCTTTGCCTTCAGGACTTCGACTTCAGCATCATACACAAACCTGGAGAACGTAATAAGGTGCCTCTCACTACCTTTCTAACTACTTAATTTCTTCAAAGTAAAAATGAGATCATGTGTGCCCAATTGCAAATATGTGTTGTGCACAACACATATCTGGCTTGGCCATGGCAAAAACCACAGCTGGAATTGGCCACATGGGCAGATATTTTCTTGAAAAGTTTGTTTTCATCTTAGTAGTGATTTATTTTTTTCCTTAAGAGGAGTATTATTCTTTACATAACCATAACGCATATCTGTTTTCCAGCATCCACTGATGAGGTGAAGGCCATCAAAGTTCTGGGCTGGATGGGATGGAAGGCTCCTACATGAACTCTCACTATGGAAAGTAGCCATGGTGGTCCACCAGGTCATCAACCTGCTTTGAGACATGCCGACTTCCATCACAAGACTACCAAGACTTAAACAATTCAATATTTGATGTAATCTTTAAACACAGGACAGAGGATTTGGGCTTGTTTAAAAATAATCTTAATATGTAACCGTTTTAGTTTCCAGTATTAACTACTTTGATCAGTAACTGTTGCAGCATGTCGTTCATAGCACTTAGCGGAGCCGTTTAGGCTGAACACAAAGGTTAGGGGAAAAAAAGGCCAGGTTTGACATTGTTCTAATTTTCCTGACAGTCTTACATGCAGAAATTGTTTTTCATAGTCCTGTTTTTGGCTTCATCCATTTCATCAGCCCCCTCCCTGGGCTGCCACCTTACCGTGGTGGAGGGGTTTGAGTGTCCCAATGATCCTAGGAGCTATGCTGTCTGGGGCTTTAAGCCCCTAGTAGGGTCACCCAAGGCAGACAGGTCCTAGGTGAGGGACCAGACAAAGCGCAGCCCAAAACTCCCCTTATGATGAGTACGATTATTGGACCTCGTGTTCCCTCGCCCGGACGCTGGTCACCGGGGCCCCACTCTGGAGCCAGGCCTGGAGGTGGGGCACGTTGGCGAGCGTCTGGTGGCCGGGCTTTTGCCCATGGAGCCCGGCCGGGCTCAGCCCGAAGAGGTGACATGGGTCCCCCTTCCGATGGGCTCACCACCTGTCGGAGGGGCCAAAGGGGTCGGGTGCATTGTGCAACGGGTAGCAGTAGAGGGCGGGGACCTTGGCTTTCCGATCCTCGGCTGCAGAAGCTGGCTCTTGGGACGTGGAATGTCACCTCTCTGGTGGGGAAGGAGCCTGAGCTTGTGCGCGAGGTTGAGAGGTTCCGACTAGAGATAGTCGGACTCACCTCGACGCACCGCTCTGGCTCCGGAACCAGTCTCCTTGAGAGGGGCTGGGCATTCTTCCACTCTGGAGTTGCCCATGGTGAGAGGCGCCGAGCTGGGGTTGGCATACTTGTTGCCCCCCATCTCGGTGCCTGCACGTTGGGGTTTTCCCCGGTGAACGAGAGGGTGGCCTCCCTCCGCATTCGTGTGGGGGGACGGGTTCTGACTGTTGTTTGCGCTTATGCGCCAAACAGCAGTTCAGATTACCCACCCTTTTTGGAGTCCTTGGAAGGGGTACTGGAGAGTGCCCCTCCTGGGGACTCCCTCGTTTTGCTGGGGGACTTCAACGCTCACGTGGGCAATGACAGTGGGACCTGGAGGGGCGTGGTTGGGAGGAATGGCCCACCTGATCTGAACTCGAGTGGTGTTTTGTTGTTGGACTTCTGTGCTCGTCATGGATTGTCCATCACAAACACCATGTTCAAGCATAAGGGTGTCCATATGTGCTCTTGGCACCAAGACACCCTAGGTCGCAGTTCAATGATCGACTTTGTTGTCGTTTCATCTGATCTGCGGCCGTATGTCTTGGACACTCGGGTGAAGAGAGGGGCGGAGCTCTCCACCGACCACTACCTGGTGGTGAGTTGGTGGTGAGTTGGCTCCGATGGCGGGGGAGGAAGCCGGTCCGACCGGGCAGGACCAAACGCACTGTGAGGGTTTGCTGGGAACGTCTGGCAGAGTCCCCTGTGAGGCAGAGCTTTAACTCCCACCTCCGGGAGAACTTTAAACACGTCCCGAGGGAAGCGGGGGACATTGAGTCTGAATGGACCATGTTCCGCGCCTCTATTGTTGAGGCGGCTGGTCGGAGCTGTGGCCGCAAGGTTGTCGGTGCATGTCGCGGCGGCAACCCTCGAACCCGCTGGTGGACACCAGCGGTGAGGGAAGCCGTCAAGCTGAAGAAGGAGTCCTACCGGGCTTTTTTGGCCTGTGGGACTCCGGAAGCAGCTGATGTGTACCGGCAGTCGAAGTGGCAGGCGGCTCGGCTGGTCGCCGAGGCAAAAACTCGGGCGTGGGAAGAGTTCGGAGAGGCCATGGAGAAAGACTTCCGTACGGCTTCGAAGCGATTCTGGTCCACTATCCGGCATCTCAGGAGGGGGAAGCAGTGCAGTACCAATACTGTTTACAGTGGGGGTGGTGTGCTGCTGACCTCGACTCGGGACGTCGTGCGTCGGTGGGCGGAATACTTCGAAGACCTCCTTAATCTCACCAACACGTCTTCCATTGAGGAAGCAGAGCCTGAGGACTCTGGGTCGGGTTCTCCCATCTCTGGTGCTGAGGTTGCCGAGGTTGTTAAAAAGCTCCTCGGTGGCAAGGCTCCGGGGGTGGATGAGATTCGCCCTGAGTACCTTAAGGCTCTGGATGTTGTGGGGCTGTGTTGGTTAACGCGGCTCTGCAACATTGCGTGGACATCGGGGGCAGTTCCCCTGGATTGGCAGACTGGGGTGGTGGTCCCCCTATTTAAAAAGGGGGACCGGAGGGTGTGTTCCAACTACAGAGGAATCACACTCTTAAGCCTCCCTGGTAAGGTCTATTCAGGGGTTCTGGAAAGGAGGGTCCGTCGGATAGTCGAATCTCGGATTCAGGAAGAGCAGTGTGGTTTTCGTCCTGGCCGTGGAACACTGGACCAGCTCTATACCCTCAGCAGGATTCTTGAGGGGGCATGGGAGTTTGCCCAACCAGTCTACATGTGCTTTGTGGATCTGGAGAAGGCATTCGACCGTGTCCCCCGGGGGATCCTGTGGGGGGTACTCCGGGAGTATGGAGTACCGGACCCTTTAATAAGGGCTGTCAGGTCTCTGTACGACCGGTGTCAGAGTCTGGTCCGCATTGCCGGCAGTAAGTCGGACTCGTTTCCGGTGAGAGTTGGACTCTGCCAAGGTTGCCCTTTGTCACCGATTCTGTTCATAACTTTTATGGACAGAATTTCTAGGCGCAGCCAAGGTGTTGAGGGGATCCGTTTTGGTGGCCTTAGGATTGCGTCTCTGCTATTCGCGGATGACGTGGTCCTATTGGCTTCATCAGGGCGTGATCTACAGCTCTCACTAGAGCTGTTCGCAGCCGAGTGTGAAGCGGCCGGGATGAAAATCAGTGCCTCCAAATCCGAGACCATGGTCTTGAACCGGAAAAGGGTAGAGTGCCTTCTCCGGGTTGGGGAGGATGTGCTGCCCCTAGTGGAGGAGTTCAAGTATCTTGGGGTCTTGTTCACGAAAGAGGGGAAGATGGAGCGGGAGATCGACAGGCGGATTGGTGCTGCGTCTGCTGTGCAGCGGGCGCTGTACCGATCCGTTGTGGTGAAGAGAGAGCTGAGCCAAAAGGCGAAGCTCTCGATTTACCGGTCGATCTACGTTCCTACCCTCATCTATGGTCACGAGCTTTGGGTCGTGACCGAAAGAACGAGATCCCGGATACAAGCGGCTGAAATGAGTTTTCTCCGTAGTGTGTCTGGGCTCTCCCTTAGAGATAGGGTGAGGAGCTCAGTCATCCGGGGAGGACTCAGAGTAGAGCCGCTGCTCCTCCACGTCGAGAGGAGCCAGTTGAGGTGGCTCGGGTATCTGGTCAGGATGCCTCCTGGACGCCTCCCTGGTGAGGTGTTCCAGGCACGTTCCACCGGGAGGAGACCCAGGGGAAGACCCAGGACACGCTGGAGGGACTATGTCTCTCTGCTGGGAACGCCTTGGGATTCCTCCTGAGGAGCTGGCCCAAGTGGCTGGGGAGAGGGACGTCTGGGCCTCCCTACTGAAGTTGCTACCCCCGCGACCCGACCCCGGATAAGCGGAAGAAGACGGACGGACGGACGGACATTTCATCAGCCAGTTTTTTTTAAACAGCCCGTTTTATGGTAATACATGGATTGTTTAGTGGGAAAAATCTGGACAATTAATGGAGTTCTTTCAGTCTTAATTTCAACAATAAAAGCAATCCTTGTGGAAAAGGTGTATTGACCTTTATTAATATTGGTAAGAATTGGAAATACAGACTTTATCTTTAAACTGAGGCAGTTTGGAGGAGCGCACCTAACGGCTGCGCTGATGTGCTTTAAATTTAAATGCTTAATACCATGTCTCTTTGTTTAAGAGGTAAATAAAAAGATTTCGGCATGAAAATGGGGGTTTATTTACAAGGGGACAGATAGGGCATTCGGACTTGCTCAACAGCCAATACCGCACAGTGGCTTCACAAACTGGGAGGAGGCAGTGCTGTTCTTCACCAAGATGGCAGCCCCCATAAAAGGACCTTCAAATGAGAATTACTCTTAATTAAAAAAGCTTATCATTTATTGAACAGTATGTAATAATTTTATATTTAAAGAACTTTCAGCAGTTTGAATTCTGATTTTGACCAGAGTTCTCATTTAAAGGCTGAGCTAAAGTCCATGAATAGCATCCTAACATAGGTGTTGGGATGCCGCAGATGAGTCAGAGCCATGTGAAGTGCCAACGAGACAACATTGTCCATGGAGCAGTTCTCCCTGAGGGATATTTTCATAAATATAAATTTTATTAGCATATAACATTCACAAGACACATGCACAGATTCTACTTCATACCCCCAATGGTAGTGTGAAGCCTTCACGCAGATACCAAATGAAAGCAAATACCTTTATGTTTATATATAAGTGTTAAGTTACATCTAAGGCTCTCCTGACAGGAATGGAGTAGACCTGTTAGTATTCTGGTGTGTTTGGTTCCTTTTTATGAGTGAGTTTCTGTTTCAGAGAAGATCTCTGCTGGACAGTCCCGTCAGCTCTGGTTCCTGCAGACCTGGAGCAAATCTCTTGATCAGGCTGAATGGAGCTTAAAAGGAGCAGCAGGATCATCACTCTTCGCTGGATCATTATCTATAATGGTATTCCCAGCCAGTTCTCGAGCATTAGTGGGTTTTTGTGTGAATTTTCTGACCTTATGATCTTTGTCTAAGGATTATTTTATTCCTTGTTTTAGACCTTTTTATTGATTGCAAGTTTCCTTCAGATTGGTTGCAAAGGAAGTTTTGCGTGCTACAGCTTTGTGATGTCCTCAGTCTCCTTTACCCGCCTGCCTGCTCTCCAGCGTGCTGCTCACTCCAAGGAAACAACCTTACTGGAAGTCACCCTCGTTCTCTCGGACCCTGGACAATTACATTTCCACCAATACTGAATCCTAACTCCCTCCCTCCTCATGCCCCCCCCCTCCCCCGCTCTTGCTGCACCAGCTCCCATGCAGACTTGTTAACTCATCTCTCTCCTCTGTAGACGTACCCAAAAGCGGATTCCGTAAATGCCAAGCTGACCTTGGTGGATTCCACTGCTTTACCGAATCCTTTCATATGTTGTAAATAAACCTTCACTTTGCCCCTCGCTTTTCAAGGGATGAGAGTTTAACTGTCACATGCAAATTTAGGTCTCAGTTTGGCCAAAGTTTAAAAACAGGCTTACATTATATAGCAAAAAATATTCGCTCACTCATACAAGTAATGGAAATCAGGTGTCCTAATCACTTTCATGGCCACATGTGTATAAAATTAAGCACCAGGTAAGCAGACTGTTTCTACAAATATTTGTGAAAGAACAGGTTGGATGGTTATATGATAGGATGCCATCTGTATACCCCCACCCCCCACTCTCCTTTTAATATACAATGTACTTCATTATACAATAATTAAACTGCACCAATCTACACATAAAAGCTACCTAGCTAGTGATTTGTGTAAGACAATGTTGAATTTTAGTATTGTACACTAAATTCTTTAAAACTTCATCTCATGGATTTCTGTTTTTTAAGGGTCAAAAGGAGTTAGGAGTGTAAATAAACCTCAGACAGTTAGTTATGTGATATTTACAGTTTTCTTGTCCAATGTATGTTTCAAGATATATTTAGGAGTTTAAATTTTATTAAATTAATATTTCACATGAATTTTATCTGTTTACATATAAATGTCTTTCACATACTTAATTTATTAAGGTAAGTTTATTTATATGGCACTTTTCAGTAACAAGACAATTCAAGAAGCCATGTGTCACGTAGGCCCTGTCTGACCCCAGATAACACACACATATCTGATATATGGACAAAAATGCACACACAGGGACTGACAGGGTCTCAGCAGGGACATCCCTGTCAGTCTGTCAACTCTTGGGGTTTCCAAACAAGTCAAGGAAGACTTTCTGTGAGATAAACACACGACAACTCATCACTTTTGGCTATTTGTCTTTTGGGATGTCAGTCTTTCGCTGAAATGTCATGTTCCTAAAAATAAAAAATAAAAACCAAGACTGTATCCTCGTAATGCTATGGGAATAATATTTGTTTTTAAAATAAACCTTATTACCATTGATTTTAGGAAAGCAATGATTTTTAGAAAACAGTTTTAAGAAAACAATGTGTACTGAATTGTTAGACTATATCTGAAGATTACAGGCACAATAGTAATTAGGATTAAGCAGTACAGAAAAGAACAACACTGCACACTTTGGAACCCACCACTCACCCCTATGTTCACACACCCTCTCTTTAAGTGATATACTTTCACATACATATAGACAGGTTTAAATCCAGCGGCCTATCTACTCACTAACAAAAGGAAGCACAAATAAACACTGCAATCTCATTACTGATGCTGTTCTTGGTTAAGAACCTTTCACGGTTCATGCTCCTTCTTGCACTTTTAGGAAAAAAATCTGATAAATTCACACAAGTTCAATGACTGGCCATTTATTTTAATTAACTCAACACCATGTTCTTGTTTTTTTTTTAAGGAGATCAGCAATTCATTAGATTTTTTTCTTTTGATGCCAAACAGCAGAGACATGAATTTTACATGGAGGGAAGAATAATTACAGGTAATAATTATATTTTAAAAGGGGCATGATGATGCTTAAAGCTCATGAAAGGATACACAATATGGCATTCACTATATATATATATATATATATATATATATATATATATATATATATATATATATATATATATATAAAACTATATATAAAACTTATTTTTTATTAATTTTTAACAACATTTAGTGACAGTTTTCCATAGTTACGTTTTCTATTTCGTACAGGTAAATATTGTCCCTATAATAAATTGACAAAAGCCATTAGCTTTTGTCAATTTATAGCAATATTATAGCAATAATACTCTCGAGTTATGACAAAATATTCAGTGCAATAGTAAAAACAAGGTAAAGACAAAAAACATAAAAAGAAGTTGTTTTTTTTATCAAGGCCTGAGTAGCCAGAGTAAAATCCATATTGTGAGAAAAGCTCTTTTAGGTAGAGGATTATTGATGAAGGTTCTGTTAATACAATAATGCAGCATCGGCATTCAATGAGATTTTTTGTACTTCATTGTTTTTTACTGTGCTTTTAATATTAGCATCATATCTAATGAGTTGGGCTAATGGTTCAATATTGGCGAACAGGAGGGGTGAGAGGGAGCACCCCTCCTACATGTCTACACCCTGTTCTAATGGAAATCTGTAGCCCATTTGAGCTAACTTTAAAGCTGCCCTTTCCATCAGTTGGCTCAATTTTATGTTTTTTTTTTAATCTGCCAGATCTTGGTTATCACTGCAATATTGGTGTTCTTATATAATAATTTGTAACATTTTGTGAAGGACTCTGCTATTTTGTCATGTTTTGTCACAATAGTCTCTTGAAATTTTATTTTATAAACCACAGTAGAGGACTGCGTTTTCTCAGTCTAAATGTTAATCCAAAAAAGGGTAAAAAATAAAACAGCTGGACTTCTATTCTAAAACTGAAGAAGCTTTCTCATTAGAGCTTAGATTTGCATGTAGATTCACCTGGAAATGATCTCACCTCATAATGGAGAGTCGTTAGGCTCATTGTTTGCTGTTTTGCTGGGAGATGCTAACAAACGTTAGCCAGTTCCTCGTGTTAACCCCTGATGTGCATGCACAGTATATACTTCCGTTAATATTGTAAATAAACAAAACATGCTTTATTTACTAACAAACTGAGCAAAAACAAAGCATAAAACACCAGAATAACAACTAATACAACAGCAGGACGTTATAATCTCTCATAAGGCATTTTATGTAACCAGAGTGAGCTACTGACGTATAAATGAAAAGAAAAGTCAAATAACGTGGCTTAACACCTTTAAAGTAAACTTCAAAATGTACTGTTCAAGCTCCTGCAATCCCTAAGAAAAAATTAATATCTAAAATAAAACAGCATATTTGCTCCTATAGTTCCAGGCTATACATTCATCGTCACACAATAGTGAAAATAGTTCCTAATATTATTGTCTTAATATATAACTATTTGTTACCAGGTCAAAAAAAATACAAATAAGTTGAGTAACCTACTTACTGTGTTTTTGTCAGGTATCTGGGGTTGTGCCATCTGTCCCTTTCCCTGCTCTCAGGTTCATTTGGTGGGCAGAGGTGAGCTGCTACTACAGTCCACATTTGAAAATCATCAGGCTTGTTTTGAGGAGCTTAAGAAGAGCTGGCTGCTGGTCATTAATCGTCTGAATGTCAACCTTATTGGTACCTCTAACCATCCAAGTTCTTGTGTTTCCCTGGCTTTTTCAAGTTCTAATCCTGGCTGTTTTTTCCTTGATAAAGTTAATCTTCCCTTGCCTGACTTCCCTGGTTCAATTTCTCATTTGATTAACTCCTGGATCTTCACCCCACAGCTGGCAGCATTTATCCTCCTCAGTCTTCCTCTTTTCAAAGAGCCTGTCCACCCTCCAAAGAACCACACTACAACACACCAGCTCAAACAGCGACCACTGGTCCTACTAACCTCCTCTGGATTCAGAATGCTTCTTTCTCACAGTAAGCCACCAATCGCACTATCTCACCTTCTCTGGAAACCATAACTTGCAACTCACCTTTCTTTCCTCCTTCCAGTAACCATTACCCGGATCCGTGGTTACCATCGGACCACCTTCCAGAATTCTACATTTTCAATAAAACTATTTATTTCATATCAGTTTCTTAGGTTTTCACCATGTGGGTCAAGAAAATATTTCAGACTATGGCTACGTTCACACTGCAGGGAAATGCAACCCAAATTCGATCTTTTTGCACAAATGCAAAGACACAAAAAAGCCCCGATTTGTGTCACTTTCATATGTGTTGTGCAATTATACACTGTTTTAAAGTTATTTAATGTTTGTTAAATAACCCTCTGTCTGTTAAGCATTGTCTGGTGATGATCAGCTCTTAAGCTGATATCAAGACAATGGTTGAAAGGGATGAATTCGAGCACTAGCGATCTTTTAACAGCAAAACCTGCACACACATAGAATAAAGGAGTGACAGCTTCTTTTCAAGTTCAAGAATTTAATAACGGAAATAAAATAAACATCCAGAGAACATCACTATAGAATGCTGTTTATCTGAAATAACACAATATTTCAATCAGTAAACCCTCTCTACTAGGCTAGTGAAACTTAAACTATTAAAGGGGAAGTCCGGTCAACAAGGAAAAATCAGGGTATCATTAGCTATAACTAAAACTAATACGTTTGTGGTTATTTAATGAACTTATCTTTAATCAATAAGAAAATAAAAACATAAATTGTCGTCTGAATCACTGTGTATGGGGGCTGACATTACTGCCCATATTTGGGCAGTAAGGGGCGTTTGACATCACATCCGGGGGCGTGGAAAAGCGGAAGCGGCGACAGTATTTCTCTCCGCTTTCCATGCAAAGTCAATAGGAGCCGTTCTATATAGCTGCGATCATCAATCATTTTTTCGGATTTCCAGAGGACTTCACCGCTGACATTCCCAAGAGCTTTTGCTGAAGCAACAATGCCCACGTGCATGGCCATCGGATGTTCCAACACAACTGGTAAAAGTGGAAAAAACATTGCTTATTTCAACTTCCCGATTCATGAGCCACCGGGCTCGGTGCTGGATTGCCAACTTGAAGAGAGCGGATTTGCCATCTAACTTCTGGCCAGAGAGAAAACACGTCATATGCAGTGACCATTTTGAAGAAGAATGTTTTGAACATGACATGAGAGCGAGGATTTTCGGTAAGTTATTTTTTATTTTAGAATTTTTATTTAGAATTTGCGGGGATGGTCACCGAGCAGAGGGGCGGAGGGATACCACATGTGATGTGGTATCCCTCCGCCCCAGCATGTGCTGGAACGCTCTTATATTTTAATATTTATACAATAATGACCACCTGCCCTTTTTACTAGAGGGCAAATATATAACTTAAGTCACTTCAGTGATCTCTCCTCCGCTGTGTGTGTGTGCGCTCCGCTGCAGCGCCGGCAAAGCTGCGGCGGAGCGCGCGCACACACACACACGCACACACACACACACGCGTGTATACATATATACTGTAGGACCCGACTGAGTTTGCACTGGAATTAGGTACGCTGGATTCCGTCAAAAGTCCGGTTTCTGTCAAGAAACTCTTCTAAAAAAATCCATATTGCTATCAGATGATGATAGCTCCACGGAACTCTCATCACTGTCATTAAGTACTTCATCACTCTCTGCTTCGTACAGAGCACCAGTCGTCACCATGTTGGAAAATAGTGCGCCGTGACAAACAGAGCGTTGAAACTTGCTCAACTGCGGGTCCGCCGAGTGACGTCAAAAAATGGGAGGTGACAGTAATATTCTTGACCAAGATGGATTCCTCCACATAAACATGATTAAATGAAAATTATTCATAATTAAAAAAACGTATAATTGTTTGCACAGTATGTAGTAGTTTTATATTTAAAGTACTTTCAGCAGTTTGAATTCTGATTTTGACCGGACTTCTCCTTTAAGCAAAATGAAGATAGAGAAGCTAAGCTAAGGAACTATTTACATGCAAAGGTAAGCAAAAAACAAAACAAAAGTGGTTGATCATAATCAGAATGAGTCAGTGACTCCTTGTTCACTGGAGATCTGATTCAAAAAGCATGGAATGGAGTTAAAAACATTTGGCACTTGTTTCAATCCATTCACAGTGTGAATCCTGAGTTAAACAAAACATTATTTGATGAAATAATATTTTGTTTAATTAAAGACCCAAATTTCAACTTAAAGAATGTGAATTGATGTTAAATTAGCTTAACTAATGTAAACAACATTTGATATGTTTTAATCCATTCACAATGCAAAGCCCAAGTCAACCAGTACATTATTTTGAGTAAATAACATTCTGAGGACCGGTTTGTCCTGTAAAGTAATTTAATTCAGAATCGCTCTCCTTTGTTTATGCAATTCTACCTCCGGACGCTAGGGGTCACTGTGGCGATCAGTCGCTAACCTGGTTAAAGTCTGAAGTTATCAAAATTGCCTTTAAAACCGACATTAATATTCGATATTAATGCAGGAATAAGGCTCATAGATCATAAACCGGATGTTAGCAAAAGCTAATAGCATTTTGGCTAGCGGGCATTCGGCGCTAACAAATAAAGGCTTTAGCTTTATTTTTAGTCATGAGTGGACTGGATAACATAAACATTAATGTCCCATCAATGTCTGAAACCCTTTTGGAGATAACCTTGTTATAACCCTAAAACACACTCAAATGATATTAGCAATACCATGAACGGAAGGGTAGCGTGAGCTACCTCCGTTAGCCCTTTGTTCTAAAGGCACCATTTGCACAACGATTTACAAAACATTTCAAATAAACCCTCTTAACTTCTCTCTCAGCTGTCTGCCCAAACCTGTAAGTCCATGTGAGTTGGTCCACTTTGGTCATACAAAGGAAGGCAGTAAAACCAGGAAAGTTGCTGATTGTTCTTGGCGGGCTAGCGTTTAGCTCTCCAGCTATGAGCAAACCAACAGCCTGTTGGGGCAGCTTGGCGAAGCGTGGTGGGGATAGCTTGGAGGCCTCGACTGGTGTCCATTTAATAGTCTGATCACTCAGTTTGTCTGGTGAGGGAAGGCATCCATCGTCTCGCGTCTGCTTTCCTGCAACAGCTGACAAAAATGAACAAAGCTGTTTTGGCATCCCTTACTTTGCGGCTGGTTTGCGCAGAAGTCAGAGTGAAACTTAGCTCTGTCCCAGCAGTTCCTCCGATACCAGGGAGGTCCTCCATTGAAGCACGCAGAGGAGTTTAGCAGACCCTGGGTCAAGCATGGCTGGTCCAAGCACCTTCCTTTAGATGCTGGCTTGTGTATCGGTCAGGCCCGTGCAGGGCCCATGGCCCGAAGTGGTTTTCTGGTCTGCTCCAGGACGAGGTGGTCTGAGCAGCTTGGAGTCTGAAGAAGTCAGAAGAGTCTGGGAGAAGAGAGGTGGGAGCTGCAGGAGAGGGTCTGAAGAGGGGGTGGTCAGAAGCACCGTGCTGAGAGAGGAGGTCCTTTGTGCCTGTGAGGGTCTCATGTTTGCAGCAGGAGTGGAATTATTTTTGTTACCTCCTCCATACTACATGGCCAGAATTCAGTCTGACATCAAATATTATTATCATGGCGTTATTATGGCACAACAATATGTGATATTAATTTGAATACCTTATGGATATTTTTCAAAGTGTCGGCAGTCTGAACGTTCATGTCACATTTTATCCATCTTTTACTTCACTGTCCTGGCTCCCACTACACAACCACACAGAGTAGAAGCAGTTAGTTCTCCACAAAAGCAGAAAGACCTCTCCAAACCAGCCTCTCGGACTGAATTTCAACCCTAGCCCTTGAGTGATGATTGAAAAGAGCCGCCTATTAATATGCTAAACCTGGTGACAAGCGAGAGAGAAACAACCTGAAGAGTTATACTGACACTCTTCACACACTGTGAATTAGGGATGTAGTTTTTACCAAACAAGAAATGAGGATTCTTAGAAGAGGGGAAAGATGTAATGTTCTGTTTTGGTTTAGATTTATTATTTGGTTAAGTTAAGTTTTATTAAATTAAGTGTTGTTTTCCTGCCTCTTGGTTTATTTGTGTTCTAGGTTCTTGAGTCCTGTTTAGCCTGTTCATTATTTTGTTATCTGTTTTCTGTATTAGTTCTGCGATTTGTTTTAATTATTGTCCTTGGACTTTGTTTTTTTCCCCTGCTCCTGTCAGTTCTGCCTTGCTTCCACCTTTGGTTAATTAGTTTTCATTCCGCTCACCTGTTTATCTGTTTATTTAAGCCTCACTCCCTCCTCAGCTAGTTGTCGGGTCGTCACATTCACATGCCCATGCTCTGTTCCTCCTCGTCCTCACTCTGCCTCGGTAAGAGCCCCGTCACCTTGATTCTGTTTTTGGTTAACCTGTTTCTGTTTATCCTGCCCAGTTTGTTCGCCTGTTCCCGTCAGTTGTTTTTGGATGTCTGCCTTTTTTCGGATCCTTTTTCTGTTCATCGTTCCCTCAATAAATCCCGTTAAATGAATTACTGTTTCGGCTGAATATCGGGTTCTGCCCCACACCAATCATTACAGAACGACCCGACCGGTTTTCATGAACCCGTCTCCGACTCAGTTTTTCTTTTTGGAGCAACTGTGCCCTACTCACCGACTCACGGCATGCACTCACCGGATTTCTTCCTGGAGGCGGAGGAGGAATCCATGCCAGGATTCTCTTTCGAGGGAAACAGGTTGGTGATCTGTTGGGACCGACCCCGGTGTCGGTCCCAGACGTCACCTCCCTGGCAGCGACACTCCCCCGCAGCGGTGCCATCCAGACCTGGATTTTTTTGGAGGTCATCGCGGAGGTGGACCCGCCTCTTCTCAAGTCCCATGAGGGGGTCCAGGAGGACCTGCCTCCGCTCAAGCCCCCGGAGGCGACCCAGGAGGATCCGTCGTCGACTTGCGATGCGGAGATCCAAGAGGGTCCGTCGCCGTGTTGCGACGCGGGAACCCAGGAGGGTCCGTCGCCTTCTTGCGACGCGGAGACCCAGGAGGGTCCGTCGCCGTCTTGCGACGCGGAGACCCAGGAGGGTCCGTCGCCAACAGGGCGACGCAGAAACCCAGGAGGGTCCGTCGCCGACTTGCGACGCAGAGACCCAGGAGGGTCCGTCACTGACTTGCGACACGGAGACCCAGGAGGGTCCGTCTCTGAGCCCTAATCCGATGGGATTAGTTTTACCTAAAGACCACATGCGATTTGTAATAATTGCAAAGATTGTTTGTGTTGTTAATCCCATGCGAATCGGCCATGTCAGTAATTTGTAAGGTAAAACTTATCTACTATGTTTTGCTGAACTTTGAGGTCCTGCGTGATATTACTAATTCAATGTGAAAAGGATCTCAGTGATTAGGACTAAAATGGGCATGATCCGACAGTTTTGGTTTCCTGGGCACATTTTTATTTGCTTTTGTTGAGTAATTGGAGTGTTTAGAAAACGTTTTGTGTCTCGGGCCACCAAAACCATATTGGCCCCTAATGCACAGCATCAAAAAGAACAGGCTGAAGAGACAGAGTAATATCAGATCCATGATGGATTCAACATTGTAATGCCAATTCAGACGTGACGAAACTGCATTAATTCAGGACATGATGGACTGCGTTTCCCATGATGCAATGTGGTCAAAAAGGCCACCAACTACCATCATGCAACATGGCCCAATAAATGGCCGCTGCCCTATTAGGGAACTTACTAGGGAAAATGTATTTATTGCGGTCACGCACGACAATCACCCTTCTTCTTGGCATTCAGCCAGTCAGAGAAGTCATGCAGCTGCTACTCCAAACTTCCCCCCACGCCACGTGCTCGAGTTTCTTGCTGGACTGAGATTTTTCAAAGCAATCCTTATCCCCTGCTTTGTGGACACAGGAGGTCGACTTAAAAGGTACTTTTTAAATTCTCTCTGATCAAAGACTGGTAGCCGCCTTATCTCCCAGTGATCGACAGAGGACTACGCTTTTGCTGGGCCGAGCAAAGCGACTGTAAGCCCGGAGGAAGAGATAAAGGAGCTCCTTCATCCCGTCCCCGCTGCTGCCCGCTCCTGCCTACAACCGTGCACCTGCGGTCGTCGAGAGCTCCAGGACACTCACGGACTCCGGAGTCAGGATTTCACTCCTGAATCACCTCAAAGTAACGGGGTTCTCCCCTTTTTTTTTCACCCACAGGGTGTTTCAGAAGTTCCTGGGCATGTGTAGGAACTTTAGGTTAATGCTTGTTACTCCAAGGCGGAGTTTGTTTTTAACTGTTGAATATTTTTCTTTGTATCTGCATGCATTTGTGAAAGCGACTTAGGCTGTGTTTGATTTTGTGGCCCGCTGCGGGTCCTGCTGTAACTCTTTTTCAAATTCTTCCATCTTTCCCCCCTCTCTCTCTTCTCCTTATCAGTTGAGGCGATCGCTTTGTGTGAGACTTAGTTTGCGTTTTTTCTTTAAACTCATCGGTTAGCTGCGCCCTCTCGAAGCGAGATATTACCCCATCAGCGTAAGCGTGGTTACGTCATTAGGACCTCCCCTCACGCATCACGCAAATTTGTAGATCATACATCATCATAGTCGCCATCTTGGGAGGGTGTCGGGTGACTGAACTGTAGGTAGCTTAGCTGAACTAGCTTTTTTAAGACATCAAAGCGTCCAGTGGGACTCTCAAAGCTGTTCTGTCTGCCAATGCTGCTACGTCAAATGCCGATGTTTTGAAGGTGGTGTTAAACAACCGTGAGCTGGACTTAGATTTGCTAACCGCTCATTTTAATCCATTGTTTATTTTTGTTTTGTTCTTTTATTTCCACATACATATTTTGCATGTTTAGTTTTAGTAGTGAGTAAGATTTCCAAGGTTGTTGAATCAGAGAATTACTGTAACAGGGAATTGCTTTTGGTTCAATAAAAACAACAACTGCGGAATAGAAATTGTTTTGTGTTCAATTCAATTCACAGTTGCATGGTTATTCAGAATTCAGAGCTACCTCCTTTTGGAGTCAACATCTGATATTAATACAGAGACATCATCATTGGATTGGTGATAAGGAATAAAGATTTAAACTGTGATTGCAGTTATATTGGGGTTCTCACAGTCTGCCGGATAAACCTCGTCGGTTAAAATCTGACCAGATCATTTATTCCAGCATAAATGAGTTCATAACAGCTAATTAATTAATGCATTAGTAGTATAAATCATTACAAGCTTCTGGCTAACATCACCACCATTTAAACTATATTTTGTTATAGCGGAATTTTGAGTTGAATGACTTATTACTTAAATTATAATACCAAATTATAATTATTATTAATAATAATAATAATAAGCATATTCAAACAGCTACTGGCATAACAATAAATTGGCGTCCTTGGGTGGTCGGTGTCTTATTGGCGTTCTTTTAGACTAAATTGAATAACCAGCAACTTATGAATTTAATGAACACAATCCATATTCCAACATTTTGACGGCTCACCTTGCCAAAAGGGCTATTCAGTCATATTTGATTAAGGAAGTATTCCTACTAAAAATATACGTGTTTGTGGTGGTTTGAGGTTGTTAACCTGAGGTTTGAATATTGATTCCTGAACTGGAAGTCAGCTATTTTGAAATAGACAGCACAATCCAGCGTCTGCTACTGATCAATCATTGTCTGGGTCGTGTTCTGCTTTGAAAAGAGAGACCTTGCCTCCATTTGGTGGACGTTGTGTGTAATTGCAGCATAATTGTTTTGATGAGGGACACAATTCCCCATCTGCTGGACATTGTGTGTAATCACAGCTCGGTCTTCCCAAGGTGAAGTGCACCCTGCCTCCATCTGGTGGCCAGGATAGGTAGTTGCAGTCACGGTTTAAAAGACAGCTGAGATCCCTCAGTGTCCCGGAGGGACCATTTTGAAAGCCAGTTTCTTAAAAACTTGCCTTACAGTTACGCCCTTTTGATACTTGTAATTTAATTTAATTTATTTTTCTTTTGAACTTATCATCATATCTTATTTTTATTCCTTTTGGGATTTTTTTGTATTTTTTTTCTTTTCTTTTCCTCCCTCTTCCCCCTTCTGCTCATCATAAGTGGTCAAAATTAAGCTGTGATTTTGAAACTAAGGTTGCAATTTAGCGGTTTTTACTGTCATTCTTTGCCACCTCTGAAGCTCCAAAACACTTTGCTATTTTCCACACATGTGTAGAGCACCTGTTCTTAAATAACTTACATCACAAACAAAGCCACAGCTTATCACTCAATTACAGGCCAAAAGGTTAGTGGTCCATGTCACTCACAGTTAATATTCTAAAAGTTAAACAAGCATATTAACCGTTCCTAAACATAAGTTGTAAGTTGCAGGGTTGATTTTTTCCCCTGTGCAGCCTAATTAAACGCACGTATTTGAACACACTTCCTGCAGTAAAGTGTCAGTCATAGTGCGTGTTGCTGTTAACAGTTAAAGTGAAACCACTTAACAGTTGTTGTTAGCAGTTGTTGTTTAGCGCTGAGCTAAACTAAAGTGTTGTGTTGTTGTTGTTTAGTGCTAAGCTAAAATACAGTGTTGTTATTTGTTGTTGTTGTTGTGTAGTGCTGAGCTACAGCTGTTGTGTTGCTATCCATAGCTGACAAAGAATGGATAGTAAAGGTTCTTCAGTCAAAGGAGCTGAAGGCCCAGAACCCTCCATGGGAATGGAGGCCCAGGGTGTCATTAGCTCACTGCTTAAAATGACACCGGAGGACCAAGACCGCTTGAATCGGTTTGGTATAGAGGACTGTGAAAGGAAAATTCAGGAATTGGTGGAGGAGGTCCAAAGTAAGCCAAAGGGTAGATTGGTGGCAGATGCCCTATGTGAATTATCTGCGTTATACCACTGAAGGTTAATGCTAGAAACTGATCTGCGTAACAGAGAGACTGAAAGCCGTGTTTTAGCTGAGAAAAGAGTCAGGGAGCTAGAACAGAGAAGTGTTCAGGGCAGCTGTCATCTCAAGGAGGAGCGAGAGGAGGATCTCACTAGCTTGCAGACAGAAGGATCTGAATGTGAGAACCCCAAAGGAAAACATGGGGACCACACCTGGAGGACATTGGATGAACTGGGCCCTCAGGCTTCTTCTGAACAAAGGGTAAGCAAAGGTCAGGGCAGGTATAGCTGTGTGGTTCGGGAAAAAGTGCCTATACAACTTAAGGCGGGAAACAGGACTGATCCACATGATGTAAATCATGGAACAACACCTGCTTCCCACCTGACCCCTGACACTGTCCGCTATGATCTTTTTCCCCCACCAGGGCGACGGGAGCACAGTTCCTGGGACACAGGTGAACCCCACTCCTCTGAACTGCGTCCACGGACAAGAGTTTATGACAGGGAGGGTCCCCTGGCGTCCCATGAACGGCAGCCGACGCCAGGTAGGTGGTCAGAACTGGAGCCCCCTTTCCATCATGGTTATCGCAGGCAGGAGTCCTCAAGAGAGGACTCAGATGGACCAGCCATGATCCCTGAACAGGGACTGCAGATGCGTCAACTTGAGTCCCTGGCCCGAGATATAGAGCGCTTTGATCCTAGCAATACAGAATCCACCATTGATGACTATCTCAGAGAGGTAGAGCGCAGTCTGCTAGACTTATATAACCCCTCTGCTCGAGAAAAGTTGAGGCTTATCTGGAAAACCACGTCCAGAAGTGTCCATGTTTTCATAGAAAGCCTCCCTCCAGCTACACGTGACCGTTATTCAGCTCTTTGTCAGGCTTTAAGAGAAGAATATTCTGTGTTCACAGACCCAGCTTCTGCGACTCTTGAAGCTTTTGCAATTCAGCAAAAGAGAACTGAAGCACCCAAGGAGTACTACCGCCGTTTGCGGGCTGCTTACTTTCAGGGACAAAATGCTCCCGGCTTAGAGGAAGACCACACTTTCAAATCTTTGTTCCTCCACAACCTTCATGAACGCGTGCGTTATGAGGTTACCATGCATTGTAGAACCAAGAGACTTACCATGCAGGAAATTAGGAAATACGCGCAGGTTGCATGGGAAACACGTGTCCGGTCCAACAAAGGAGCCGACAGTGATAACAGGGTTCCGCAGATTCAGACCGAACCAGAAAAGAGTTTAGGTCTGGAGGGACATGAGATGCCTCCCGTCAAACCTAAAACTAGGTTTGGGTCCAAGAAGCAACATGGTTTTGAGCTGCAGCAGAAGAGAGCTTCTCAGGATAGGAGAGGTCAGCATGACAGCATGGAAGGTGAGAGGTTTCAAAAGCGGCACAGGCCGGATCCAGCCCGATACGGTAAGCAAACCGACAGGTCGGAAAAGCCGAAAAGCACACATGACAACAAAGGCTGGAAACTGGGCATAGAGGAGTCAATGAGAAAGGAGATGGAAGAGAATTTTCGCAGGTTGCTAGCCGAAACAGTGCGTTAGATCACGCCGCAGCCGTCCCAGCCACCATCCAATCCTGCCGACCCTCCTGGGAAACCAGGCCCAAAACCCCTGTCAGCATGACCAAGCGTGGACCAGGCTTCCCCTTCTAACATTGTTTATCTGATTAAGTGGGGGAACCAACCGAAAAATCACCAACAACCTTCTAAAATCCCATCATCAGGTGATCAGAAAAACCCTTTTCTAAGGTTTTTAGGTGAGCTAAACCACCGTGAAAATGCGCACCACTTATACTGCTCGACAGTTATCAGAGGATGTGTAACGGCAAATGCTCTTTTAGACACAGGTTCCGAGATCAGTCTGATGTGCTCAGATTTATTTGATGAGGTGACCAGAGCTATGGTGTCTCTTGGGAAACCGTTCCAGGTGGAGACCTGTAACGTGGGCATTACCAGCTACACTCAGAATCAGTCATGCATCACCAAACGGGCATGGTTTGACATCACTTTCCGTGACATGACCCTGGTGCACCCCATCTACATCTGTACTTTGGACACAGAACCTTTTCTTGTGGGTCAGGATCTGTTGAACAGGTTAGCTCCACTCATCGACTGCCATCATGGTCATCTTTGGGCCCAAGTGGGGACTCCAAAGCCCCTCACTTCTGGAAGTGGACTGGCCGTCCCTATCAATCAGGTGACATGCTCCGAGGAGCCCAAAGAACTTTTAGCACCATTTCTGCCTTCAACAGAGCCGATTTCCAAATCCTCTGACACACCACCGCTTCTCAGCGATCAGAGAACTTCTCTCTGCAGCCATACATCTTTCCGCTGCTCACTAAAACACTCTGGAGTTGAACCCTATAACCCCAGAGTGGCCGAAGGTGTGCACCTGGAAAGCACATTCATGCCAGACGTGCCGCTGGCTCTTTGGTCAGAGAAATCTGTGATCAGCAGAGATCTGTACAGCTCTCTGTGCCATGAAAAGCCCCATTTGGCTGAAACAAAACACAGCCACTACTTGCTCTCAGCAGACTGGCCTCGCCGGCTTCTGAAAGCAACGGGGGTGTGCATACTTTATGCACAGATTGGCACAAGACAGCTCTCTCATCCTTTCAGCATTGTGGAGAATTTACATTCTCCAGTGTTGGTGCGGATCTTCTGGTACGGCTAGGTGCACAGCTGGACACTTGTAACCAGGTCCTGTGGGCTCAGGCTCACGCAACCCCAAGTTCCTTCCTGGGCACCCCTGAAGCCATGCGATCAGGGCAGACCATCCCACAGGCTTGCCAGGTGTCTAGCGAAACAAACATGCTAATGCCACCACAGACTGCAGGTGTACCTATCAGATTAGTCATCCTGAAAGAACAACAAATACAGAGCATTTTTTCTTTCAACCACTTTCTTACTTCCAGGAATCCAACCTGGTCATCCGGGGCACACCCCTGCTTGAGCTGAACAACCGCTCAGCTTACCTCTTGGTGGAGAATCCAACCCACATGCCGATCCAAGTGGTGGCGAAGAAACCTCTTGGGGTGTTCATTGAAAGCTCTTTCCACGACCTTGAGCTGAGCATTCCCGTCATTGGAGACCTGCCCTTATCCTTGACCGGCAGACAGGACTCTCCAGACACCGTGTTTAATTTTCCTTCCAACATGATCCAAATCAGGCGACATGAAGCTCTGCCTGCTGGATCCATTTGTAGTGCAACACTTGAAGCTGAAGGAAACCTATTGTTGTATGCGATAGCAACCAACCCAACAGAACCAGCACCAAATCAACCAGAGAACCGGGACTCACCCACTGAGCAATAACCTGGTTTGAAAACAGAAATTATGCAGCAGCTGGGAAAAGCTGATGCACTGACCACTGAAACGCAGGAAACAGCACTTAAAGAGTTGCTCCATGAGTTTCAGCCCATTCAGCCCAAAGATTCAAATGAACTTGGGATCACATTGACACACATCCATGACTCACCAGTAGGAGGACACAGAAGCTGCAAAGCTAATCTGAAAACTGTCCAACAGGTGGCGTCCCGGCCTTCAACGGCCCAAGACACCCAGGAGTATGTACAAGGCTGCTTAACCTGCTGCCAGTTACAACCCACATGACCACTAGACCGAGCCCTGATTCAGCAAAGGGGGGTTACATTTCCGTGGTCACATTTGCAGACTGACCGGAACGGTCCAGTCCCCAAATCGTGAAGAGGTAACAGATATCTTTTGACAATAACAGGCAGTTTCACAGAATGGGTCAAATGTTTGCCGGCACCGAATGACACCGCTGTCACCACAGCAGTCCTGTTGCTAAATCACGTTTTCAGCCGGTGGGGCCTTCCCTTCCCTTCCATCGACTCGGACAAAGGAACGCATTACACATCAAACATTATGACTGCGCTTTTCGACATGTTGGGCGTGGAAGTTAAATTCCACATCCCCTATTACCCACAGTCATCGGGACAGGTGGAGCGAAAGTACCGCACCGTGGTCAGCATGTTGAAAGGACATGCCAGCAGCCATGGCAAGGGCTGGGGCATAAAGCTTCCCCTGGTCCTAATGTTAATCCGCTCTACCTCACCATGCTCCACAGGGGTGACACTTTTTCAGATGACGACAGGGAGACAAATGACACTTCCCCTGTATCTCATCTACCAGCCTGAAGACGTCAGTGTGACAACCGTCTACACGGCACACCAGTGCGTCGCTGATTTAAAAGACCGTCTCCGAACGACTTTCACCTGGCCTCGAAAGAACCTAGAAGCCAGCGTGCAAAGTCCAGAGTACAAATGGGTTCATGCGAACCAAATTAAACTGTCCACCAAACTCTTCTCACAGGGAACAGAGCCTAACTCCGCCCCCGTCGAAGAGAACGATGCATAGCATTAAATAGGACAGGTGCATATTCAACCAGGACATGTAAACATGCACTAATAAAACAAATGTCCATACATAACTTCACGTTTATAATTCCACACTCAGCAATAACACCATGCATTGCTTTGGAAACGCTCACAGAAGTGGTAAAGAATGACATGATGTATACTCAGGTGGTTAGAGACTTAATGCAGGACCTCACTCGAGAGGTTAGTTCATCCATAAATAGCCTTGCTGAAGGATGGATTCGTCCGTACCTGGTTCCAGTACATTTGGTTGAAAAGGTTCTCAAATCTGCCTCTAGTGAAACACTGCAACCACCACAAACACACCTGGCTTATAGCCTAGTGCAATTCCAATATTTGTAAATCCTGACAACTTGGAGATATGATTTATGCTAAACTTTCCCATCATTGAAAGAGCTAACGTGTATAGGCTTAAATGAGTATTGAATGTCGGTTTTTGGCAAGGTGAGACCCACGTACACCTACAAACCCCCTCAGCTTTTACTTGCAGGCACCCAGCTGATTAAATTCAGTCTCAATCCATCAGAGTTGAGCTCGGTCCCTCTGCTTTGCTTCCCCAGAGCTCCAGAGTCGACCGACACTCACATTATGACCATTATTGTGGTTCTCCTTGTATTTGGATGGGCCATCACTACTGCGATGGTGTATGCAGCATACAAGCAGATCAAACAGTTGCAAACCAGGATTGACACCCTCACCTTCGTCGCCCCCAGGTTCGTAACATCGCTCCTCAAAGGCCACAAGCTGATTAGACTACGGACCGCTGTCTCTTTCCTTTCCCTTTTCCCTCTCTCCTTTCCTTGGTTCAAAGTTCAAACCTGATGACCAATGAATGTATCGACACTGGTGATTGTGAAGTTTGTATTTCTTTTTTTTATTTTATTGTTTGCCTTAATAGCCAATAGAAATTACTATCTATAGCTTAGTCCTGCCCAGGCAGGACTAAGCTACTCCTAAACTGCGTGCGTGTGCATTCGCGCACAGCATCTGGATTCAGCGCGCACAGCAAAGCTATGCTGCACAGTAAATAAAATCCAAGCTGAACTGTAAACAAAATAATAAACCAAGTTTTTTTTAACCATTTTGCAACTCTGGTGAGATGGTGTACCACGGCCCGGCTCAGTGAGCGCCAGGTGCTGATCGGAGCGCACCACTGATGGATGGGTTGGGCAGACGCCTTTATGGTTGGGCGGGTTGCGCTGTGCGTCTTTGTTCTGAGCGTCGTTTCAGAAAAAAACGGCTGATCTACCTTTAGTAGAAAGCTGCTACTCTGAGTAGTTTTTCCTCCCTTTGTCATACTCAGCATGTCCGTTTTCAGAACAGATGATATCAGTCAGGTCACTAAACACAGCGCCCGACCGACCATTGAACGTGAGCATGAAAAAAATCACGATCACTGGAACGCAAATAACGTGATTCACCATGGCAATGACAGGAAATAAGCTTGGAAGTATGCATGTCCTGCAAGTAGAATTAGAAATCTTTAAAGAAGGCATATGGACAATATTAAACCATAAGAAACAATGCCGTTGCTGCTGAAAACCGCAAGAGAGAATTGTTGAAAAAGTCAATGCATGCGCGATATCAAAGTTATGTGATGGAGAATTAATGCTGTTTTCACCACACTTCACTGTTCAACACAAAAGGGGGAGTGTGTGTGTGTGTGTGTGGGGGGGAGGGTGCATTAAAAGGACATGGCAGCAAAAAATTTAAAAATAAATAAATAAAAAAGCCAGTCCACAAGCATCCTCATTCACAACATGTTTACTTAGGTTATCATGTTATGATACGGGTTCACATTATTTATTGACTTTATCTAAAAATATATATATATTTTAAATTCAAATGAAAATATAAAATAATACAATGCAACAATGACTTAAATTGTATTATTGTGTATACTTAGTCATCAAATCAGTGTCAGTTAACTCTGTCAACTAGGTTGCCTGTAGTGATTTTTAAGGTCCAGTAGGTGTCAGTATTCAGTGACACAGTATCGGCACAGTATCAATACAGTTTGACGTGACAAAACGCTTCATGACGCCTCATCAACCCATCACTACTCAGACTGGTTGGGGTCCGACAGGGGGCAAAACTGTCCAGGGAGAACAGGGCAGAGATCCAGAGTCCAACGGTTCAGGTCTTCGATCAGGCAGACAGAATCAGACATGGGGCAGGCAGGCTCGGTAACAAGGTAGAAACAGGTCAGGCAAAAACAGGCTTGGCAAACAGAGAAGCTAGAAAGTTCTCACCAACTGGTTAGAGACGATCTGGCACTGGAGGCTGATTTGGATGGGGTATATATGGAGGCGAACCAGGTGGAACCAGTGAAGGTTAATTGCAGCGAGAGAGGAGTAGAGCAGGTGTGCTGAATTGTGGATCAGCTCCAGTGCCAAGATCGTTACAGTTTTCTCATGTCACTGATGCTTAGGTTAAGTACTAAGCATTTCTAGCTGTTAAAAAAAGTGATGGAGTTGATGGATACATCTAGCTTTAGCATTAGCTTGCATGCAAATCCCATAATTTAGTCTCTAATGGCTTTTGTTGTTTATTAGAGTGTAAGTTTAGCCCTATTTCACATTGTTAATGTTAAAGCCAGCTCTTTCTCTGCTCTTTGGTTATTTTTTCTTTGTTCTGTTTTAAGATTGAACACAATTCAAACTTTAATCAGGTTCCTGTAAGAGTGATTGCTGTTGTTGTTTTCAACTGTGTTTGGTTGGCAAAAAGTTGATGGATTCAGATGTGTGCAGTTTAAGTCACAGATCTATTACAGTGACAGGGAAACATTATGAACAACAACAAGCTCATGAACAATGTTTTTTTTCTTATCCCATTATTATTTCTCACTTAATGCACAATAACACTTATGATCTGTACTAAAACACTACTTCCTGTGTAGCTGTGCCAGCATCTTTACATTAAATCTCTGAAAGACATAACTAAAACATGGTTTTGAATTGCAAATCTAAACCCAGAGTACAAGTCAATATACAATTAAGTAAAAAAAACAGCCAATACTCTGAAATCCTTTTATTTGGCTGCACCCATATTTTCACTGCTACATGAAAATGACAAAATAATGCCGGGCATTCACTGCACAATATTTTCAATTGTGGTACTCATGTACAGCTCAAACTGTACGACAAAACCGCAGGGTTTAAAAGTTCACTGCTCACGATATCTGTTCTTACGCTCTGATGACCTGACTGCTCACACAGTGCGATCAAAAACCACACGTCGGACTCAGCCCCGTAGAGAGATGGCGCTACTCGGACTTGTCCACCCGGAAGGCAAATGTCAACAGTAGAAGATTAAAAGACCGAAGTGTCGATGCTCACTGTTAAATATGAGGCTTACTAGAACAAAACGCTCTGCCTTCGAGTTGCTCCTCCGTAGTTTGACTCCATGTCACACATACGGCCATCATGCTTCTCTCTGCGCCTATGTTTTTGTTTGAGAAGACGAAGAAGAATCTTCTTGTTTGCTGTGATGATCCTGGCACTGCGGTTGGGTTTTCCTTCACTCAGTACACCTACCTCAGCTCCACCTCACCTGCAATCAACCTTCACCAGCTTCACCTGGTTCCACCTCCTTATAAACCACCGCCAAACAAACCACCAGCGCCAGATCGTCTCCTGCCAACAAACCTGAGTACCTTCCAGCATTGCCTGATTGCCTGTTTCCGTTTCCCGACCTTGACCAGTTTTTGGATGACCTGTTTTTCGCCTGTACCTGGATTACCGAGCCCGTCTGACCCCTTTGTACCTACGAGCCCGGACGTTAACGAACCCTGGATTGGACCTGGACCTGCCTTTGGATTTCCCCTTTTTTGAAACGCTGTGTGGACCAGGTGTGTACTAGTGATTATCCTGGACCTTCTCTGGATCACACCAGGAGAGTTCCAGCGGCCCATCAGCCCGGCTGCCGCCCCACGGCTTACGCCCCGCAGACCCAGTCGGCAGCCGGCCTCCAGCTCTCAACAGGTTAGTGATTCAGCTTCACTCCCTGTCGACCATTCTCCTCTTTATGTAATGATTCTAGCTCAGTCTTTCGCCTGATCACCTCCTCCCCACTGATCACCGTCACCTGCAACTAATTCCCTGCTCTAATTACTCCTGTCAGGCCATCCCTATTTAAGCACTCCTCTTTCAGTCTGTCTTTGCCAGTTCGTTCTGATCTCCAAGACCATCCACTCCCTCGATTACCAGACGTCCAGCTTCCCTCACGCTCTCCAGCCTTTGTACTCCTCGCCAGCCAGCCTGCTACCTCACGCCATCCCAGCTTAGTGGATCTTGCCACCCACTCACCTCTCAACTTTGTGTTCCAGTCTTCCCTCCTGTCTCGATCCACCAGCACGTCCTGGCTTTCACCCTGACGCACCACAGCCACAGTCCTTCTTCACGTCCTGGTCCCTGCTCCGACGCATCACCTGTCCCACTTCGTCAAGCACACCATGGACCCAGCTCCGGAGCTCATCAGGCCCGGTCTGTCAGCGCTCCAGCGTTTCGTTCTGCCCGCTTCAGCTCCACCATCTCAAGTCAGCTCCGGCCCGGTCCTGTCACTGTTCCATCCAACCTTCTTTGTGGCAATAAAACCTCCTTAATCCACGGCTCTGTGTACAGTTGAATTCGGGCTCTTGACCCCAGGCATTACACTTTATGCTGATCACTAACCCGTTGTCTCTATCACAGGAGGTTACCAGCTTGTGAGTGAGCTGCGCGTCACCAGCAGCACACTCAGCTGCTAAATATAGAGCCTGTTAAACTTTCCACTGACCTGTTCTGAGTTGATTCTTGGGTCCGTTTCCCGTTCCTTACAGTTTGCGCAGTATAAGAAATTCACTTTTTTTTTTAGAAACGTTAGTAATATTAATTCATGATTTGAAGGCTATGTTATATCCAAGGAAAATGTTATATATTTCATATTGATTAAATTAAAAATATAAATCCTTATATGTCTGTGCAAATACTCAGTCATCCATCTCATGGCAACCACAAAACAGGCATAAATTGGAGGCAACCAAACTTTCACTCACATTTTATAAAAATGTCTTTGTCAATTATTTCAGCCTGTTTTGTGATAAATTTTTATATACTACATTTAGATATTTCATGCCTCTTCTCCAAAATATGTGGTGTCACTGATGATTTTTTTCATGGTGGCAAGCCTTTTCATTGTTTTACAGGGTGTGAAACCAGGCCACATATGCGACATAGCTTTTGTCTCCTCAAGACCAAAACAGCACAGGGTACGAAATAGAGTAAGGTAGTTGATGTACTTAATTACAGTGGCTTGCAAAAGTATTAATTCCTCCTTGAACTTATCCACATTATATCACATTACAACCACAAACATAAATATATTTTATTGGAATTTTAGGTGAAAGACCAACACAAAGTGGTATATACAACTGTAAAGTAAAAAGAAAATGATACATTTTTTATTTTATTTTTTACAAATAAACTGGAAAATGCCGCATGTCTTTTAGGGCATGTCTCTTCCAGCTTTGCACATCTAGTGACTGAAATTTTTGCCCATTCTTCTTTGCAAAACAGCTCAAGCTAAATCAGATTAGAAGGAGAGGGTTTGTGAACAGCGGTTTTCAGATATTGCCACAGATTCATGATCTCATGGTTTAGGTCTGGACACATGAATATGTTTTGTTTAAACCATTCCATTGTAGTCCTGGGTTTATGCTTAGGGTTGTTGTCCTGCTTCAAGGTGAACCTCCGTCCCAGTCTCAAGTCTTTTGTAGACTCCAACAGGTTTTTTTCCCAGATTACCCTGTATTTGGCTCCATCCATCTTCCCATCAAATCCATCTTCCCTGTCCCTGCCGAGAAGCAACATGATGAAGTGACGATAATTTAATGATAAAATGAACACAAAGTCCAAAATAGTACAGAGCAGGAAAGCCAAAACTGGGGAACACAATGAAGGAACAAGGATTGGTCACAATGGAAGATCTGACAATTGGTGAATGGAGACAGGTGGCTTTAAATACAGGAGGACAAAGGAGAAATCAAAAGCACAGGTGAAGACAATAAATCAATAATTAAAGTGACAGGTGCCAGCAAAGAAAGTGACGGAGGAAAGACGGCAGGGCAGACAGGGAGGTAAACAGAAATCTAGTGATGGTGAGATGAAGCCTCATGAGGCATTGAACCACTTGAGCCAACTGGTTCGAGAAAGGGTTCATTTCTTGGAGCTTCATGTGCACACGACACCACCAACTGGCGAGGTGTATAATCACAGCCAGCTGTATCTTAACATGTGTGATGCATTGATTTTTTGTCTATTATGGCTCTTGGGAATGACTTCACAAAAGGTGTAGGACGAAATCATTTGTCTACATAAATTATGTATACACATATGTGTATAATAAAATATTGTTTGAATGTATTCTCTGTGTGTAATTATTCCCAAAATAGTAGTGTCATGTGTTGTGGCCATTTATGATATATTTTTTGGATTGTATTTTCTAACAATTTAGTTTTCTTCTTTTGGGTAGTTGGAATATATTTAAGTTAGTTTAGAACCAAAATTTGTAATTAATTTTTAGATTTGAAATGTTTAGATTACGTTGTTAATTGTTAGACCCTCCCATTAATTTAAGTAATTAAGAACACACCGGGTGCTTGGTGGAGATGTATCGTTTGGTAAATGTCTGGTGTGGACGGGAGGTTTTGTAAATGATTTTTTGACCACTTTTAGAACTTCAAACGGCAAATTTAGATTATTTTTCGTTTTCAACAAGTTGTAAGACATTTTTTAGTCTTTATTTTGTCTATATTTTTTTAAAGAAATAAATCCCATATTTTTGCAAACCAATGAAGTAAGAAGTGCGTACAAATCAAACCACCTGTTACCACCCACGGCCTATATTGGAATTTTGGTTTTTTGGAACATGGAAGGCCGCGACATTTAAGTCAAAAAATCATTTTTTGGACAAGCTTGGAAGATTGGATGATCGCACTTATGAGGCTGAAACTTCACGGAATGGACTTGGAGAAGACGCACAAAGTTCGTGAGTAAATGCGATACTTTGATGGAAAGAGCAGAGACGCTAAACTGTAAAGAAAAAAGTTTGTTTTGGACAATTTTCTTTTGGATTTGGAGTAACGAAATTTGTGTTGAAAATGGATGAACAAGATGAAGGATTTCAAAAGGAAATAGAACTCTTTAATTTAATTAAAAGGCGCAGAGCCAAACTCGGCATGCTGACAAGAAAAAGAAATGACATTCATGCTTTAATTGATGCTGGAGAATCAAAATCCTCCATAGACGAGCATATGAAAACTTTTAATAATTATTTAGCGGAGTTTATGGACTTGCAATCTTCAGTTCAAAGACTGCTGAGCGATGAGGAAAAAGAAACCGATCATGGTGATTGGTACGAACCAAAGCTGATCAGTTTTAAAGAGTTCTTGGATGACATTGAAACTTGGATGGATGGAGATCCTGATGCACAGAAGAGCCAAGTGTGTTCAGCGTTTGATGTTGAAACCAAGGCGGCATCTCATGACCATAACGTTGATCCAGATGACAGCGTCTCACAGATTGCGCAACAAATCGACAAAGATTCTGAAAGGCTATCTGGGTCCGCAGCTAAACCAGTCAGCAAAGCGCCCAGTATAGTGAGTAAAGCTTCAAGTGCGCGCAGTAAGAGTTCCCATGCAGCTTCAATGGCGCTGATGGAAGCCGAGGTGGAAAGAGCCGCTCTGAAAGCGGAGGTGGATGCGCTGCAAGAAAAACATGCGCTCGAGTTGGAAGAACTTCAGTTAAAAGCAAGAAAAGAAGCATTGGCTTTGAGAACCAAACTGGCGAAGGCGGATGCAAAGAGGAAAATCTACAACTCTACGCAAGATCAGAAAAGTCATGTTTCCAGCGCTGGTGTCGCAAACCAGGATGCATCAGTTTCTGCCACATCTACGGAGTTCATACCCGCTGCTACAGCTCAAAAGGCTCCAAGAACACAGAAACGATTGTCTACTCTTGCCCCTTTGCCAATGCCCCAAGAGACACCTAATAATAAAACATTAAAAGTGAAATCAGAAAGGGGAAGCCTAAGACAAATATCTTCTCAGGTTGATGTTCATAGTAGTGCTTTAACAGAGATTATGAAGAAGCAGAATGAAATCACTGAGATGCTTGTGAAACAGCAAAGAATGTCACTCCTGCCATCTGTAGAAATCCCTGTTTTTAGTGGAGATCCTTTGCATTTTAGGTCCTTTCTTAAGGCATTTGAGCAAGGAATAGAAGCTAAGACGGATAACATGCAGGACAGGCTTTATTACTTAGAACAGTTTACCACTGGTCAGCCTAAAGCTTTAGTGAGAAGTTGTATGCATATGAGTCCACAAACTGCTTATTTGGAAGCAAAAGGACAGCTTGAGTGGAACTTTGGTAACAGAGCAAAAATAACATCTGCATTTATAGACAAAGCTGTAAGTTGGTCAGTTTTAAAGTCTGATGATGCTGCAGCTTTAAGAGCTTATACATTCTTTTTAAGAAGTTGTTTCAACACCATGGATGAAGCTGGGTTTATCGATGAGCTTGAAAACTCAACCAACATGAGAATTCTTGTTTCAAAGTTGCCTTTTAGACTTCGTGACAATTGGCGACTGATTGTGGTTGACATAGCAGAAAAGTATAACCGTAGAGCAACGTTTAAAGATCTTCTTGATTTTCTGGAAAAACAAACAAAAGCTGCATTAGATCCTGTTTTTGGAGAAGGTCAAACTGCAAAAGAAAAGATGGCTTTAAAACCATCAAAGGTTTCTTTTAAAACTAAAAGTAGCAGTTTTGCCACTTCTGTTGCTGTAGTTTCTAAACAGAACAATGACAAACAGGTCCAGTGTAACCATGAGGTTACAAAGGTAGTTCAAGCTCGGTGCTTATTTTGTGATAGAAATCATTGCATAGAAAAATGTGACTCATTTAAGCAGAAAGCCAACAAAGAAAAGGTGACATTCCTTAAAAATAAAGGTTTATGCTTTGGTTGCTTACAGAAGGGGCATATGAGTAAGAACTGTCCACAACGTCTAACATGCCTCACCTGTAATAAAAGTGACCCTACTGTTCTGCATATTGAAATAACAAAGCAGCAGTACCAAGCAGTTAAGGCTGTGGATAAAGAGTCACTAGTCTCAAATGCTCTTGTATCTTTAAATGTTGGTAGTTACACTGGGGCCGGGTCTAATGAGTGTGTTCTGTCAGTCGTCCCAGTAAAAGTAAAGTTGGAAAAGGGGACAAAGATTGTGGAGACTTATGCCTTTCTAGATCCAGGCAGCTCTGCAACATTTTGTACAGAGGCTTTGATGATGCAGTTAAATGCATCTGGAAAAAAAGTGGAAATCATGCTAAAAACCATGGGTCAGGAAAAGCCTGTAAGTAGCTATAGAATATCTGGTTTGGAAGTAGCTGCTTTAAAAGAAAATGAATACTTGAAGTTGCCTGATGTTTATACTCAACAATCCATTCCTGTCACTAAAGAAAACATCCCTAAAGAGGAAGACTTAAGAAAATGGTCTTACCTAAAAGTTGTTGAGTTGACACCAATAGATGCTGGTATTGGGCTGCTCATTGGTGTAAATTCTCCCAAAGCATTGGAACCTTGGAAAATAGTTAACAGTGAAGGTAGTGGGCCTTATGCTGTGCTAACACGCCTTGGTTGGGTTGTTAATGGTCCACTCAGTCAGGGTAGTGAAGAAAATGGACATGTTGTTGGTTCTATGCAGGTGAACCGTATCTCTATAAGAAGTTTGGAAGAAATGCTGGTCAGTCAGTATAACCAGGATTTTGTAGAGCACAAGTGCAATGAGCATACTGAAATGTCTGTAGAAGACAAACAGTTCATGGACATCATGTCAAAGTCAGCGGTGCTTAAAGATGGTCATTATTACCTGAAGTTACCCTTTCGTAATCCTGAAGTAAAAATGCCCAACAACAAACAGGTTGCCCAGCAGAGGGCGCAATATCTGTTAAAACGATTTCAGAAAGATAAGCTATTCTTTGAAGAGTACAAAGAATTTATGCATAATGTTGATGTGGAAGGGCATTCAGAAATCATACCACAAGATCAAATGGAACATGAAGAAGGAAAGGTGTGGTACATACCTCATCATGGGGTCTACCACCCCCGTAAGAAAACACTGCGTGTTGTCTATGATTGTGCTGCAATGTATGCTGGAACATCATTGAACAAAGAGCTGTTACAGGGACCAGACTTGACTAGCACCTTATTAGGAGTGCTCCTTCGTTTTCGGCAAGGTCCAATTGCCCTTATGGCAGACATTAAAGGCATGTTCCACCAAGTCAGAGTTGCTCAGGAACATGTAAATTACCTACGTTTTCTCTGGTGGCCCCATGGTGACATCACAAAAGAGCTTGTTGAGCATAGAATGTTGGTCCATATTTTTGGTGCAGTCTCTTCCCCTAGTTGTGCCACATATGCACTTTTAAAGACTGCTGATGACAACCAACATCTGTACCCAGAAGTGGTTATTAATACAATCAGACACAGCTTCTATGTAGATGACTGTCTCAGGTCTGTCCAGACTGTTGATCAGGCCATTTCTCTTTATCAACAACTCACTGAGGTGTGTGCCAAGGGGGGATTTAGGCTCAATAAATGGGTGTGTAGTGAGCGCTCTGTCCTCTCTCAGATCCCTGAGGAAAACAGAGCAACAGGTGTAAGGATGCTAGATCTTAGCCAGGAACAGCTTCCCACTGAAAGAGCCTTGGGGGTGCAATGGGACGTTGAACAGGATGTTTTCACCTTTAGCATTGTAAACAAGCACAAACCACTAACAAGACGTGGTATTTTGTCCATCGTCAGCTCTATTTACGACCCTTTGGGTTTCTTAGCTCCAGTTATTCTCACTGCTAAACAGATTCTTCAACATTTATGTAAACTGAAGTTTGGCTGGGATGAGACAATTCCACTAGAAATAGCACAAGTTTGGGACAAGTGGGTCAAAGATTTAGTTCTTCTTGACAACTTAAGTATCAGAAGATGCATCACACCCAAAGGATTTGGGGAAATAAGAAGTGCACAACTGCATCACTTTAGTGATGCCAGTGAAACTGGGTTTGGTGCTGTGTCTTATCTTAGGCTATCTAATAGTAAACAGGAAGTGTGTGTTTCCTTTGTTATTGGTAAAGCAAGGGTAGCACCAGTAAAACAAATTACTATACCACGACTTGAACTTGCTGCTGCAGTTTTAGCTGTGCGACTGGACAAGATGCTGTCAGTTCAACTTGGACTCAATATGAGTGAATCAGTCTTTTGGTCTGACAGTACAACCATCCTGCAGTACATTGCAAACACAACGACACGGTTCAAAACATATGTAGCTAATAGAGTGTCCATTATTCGTGATCTTACAAAGGTCACTCAGTGGAGATACATCAGCTCAAAGTTGAATCCAGCTGACCCAGCCTCTCGAGGCATGAAGATTGGTTCTTTTTTAAAGTCTTCCACCTGGATCAGTGGGCCGGAATTTCTCACAAAACCTGAGATCCAATGGCCAGCAGTGGTTAAACAAATACCTGTTCATTTGGAAGCTGATCCAGAGGTTAAAGAGCAGGTCTTGACATGTGCAGCTGTGCTGGAAGAAGTGTGTCCCACCACCAAGCTGCTAATGTACTTTTCCAGTTGGACAAAGCTAAAAAGATGTGTAGCATGGATCCTGAAACTAAAAGAAATGCTACGAACAAAGAAATTGCTAACTGCACACTGTGGAAATCAAATGTGTGACAAACAGGACAATAAAACGGATGCTCAGCTCACAACTGATGATCTGTTCAAGGCTGAGGAAGCCATAGTGAGCTTTGTGCAGAGAAAACATTTTGGTACTGAAATGGCTGCCCTGAGCTCTGGTGCAGTGAAGAAGTCAAGTCATCTGTACAAGCTTGATCCTGTTGTTACTGATGGTGTGTTGAGAGTGGGCGGCAGACTGAGCAAAGCAGCATTACCTGAAAAAACAAAACATCCTGCAATATTGCCCAAAGAAAGCCATGTTTCAAAGCTCATTCTTCAACACATCCATGAAAAAGTTGGACACAGAGGAAGAAATCACATGCTTTCTACCCTTCGGCGACAGTACTGGATCCCTCATGCTAATTCAGCAGCCAGAAAGATCATCAGAAACTGTATGGTGTGTCAAAAACAACGACAAAAGCCAGGTGAGCAAAAAATGTCAGATCTTCCTATTGACAGAATCTCAACTGATCTTCCACCATTTACGTATGTTGGTGCTGATTACTTTGGACCAATAGAAGTGAAGAGAGGGAGAACTATTGTTAAAAGATATGGAGTTCTCTTCACATGCCTAACCTGTCGTGCAGTTCACCTTGAGGTGGCACATTCTCTCAACACAGATTCCTGCATAAACGCCATCAGGAGATTCATCTGCCGCAGAGGACAAGTCAAGGAAATCCGGTCGGACAACGGAACCAACTTTGTCAGCTCAAATCGTGAGTTGAAGCAAGCCATGTTGGAGCTAAAGCAAAGCAACATCCAAAAATGCTTAGCACAAGATGGCATAAAGTGGACTTTCAACCCTCCTTATGGAGCCCATCATGGTGGTGTATGGGAGCGCCTGGTGCTGGAAATAAAGAGAGTACTGTGCTCCATCACAAACCAGCAAGTACTAGACGATGAAGGCTTGCACACAGTTTTATGTGAGGTGGAGGCAATATTAAATGATCGCCCGATTACACCTTCTTCTGAAGATCCCAATGATTTAGAGGCTCTTACTCCAAATCATTTGCTCCAGTTAAAAGGTAAGCCTGTGCTGCCGCCAGGTTTGTTCAAAAAGGAGGACCTGTACATACGGAGACGTTGGAAACAAGCCCAATACATTGTGGATCTGTTCTGGAAACGGTGGGTGAAAGAATATCTCCCCATGTTGCAAGAACGACGGAAATGGAACAAGACTCGCAGGAACTTTGCCATTGATGATGTGGTGCTAATTGTTGACGAGGCTGCTCCAAGAAATTCTTGGCCTATTGGACGCATCACAGAAACCATGGCCGATGCATGTGGATTGGTATGACGTGTTCGGGTCAAGACGAGAACAAATGAGCTGGAAAAGCCGATTAACAAGATATGTCTCCTGCTGGAGGCTGTGTAGAGACAACAGCAAACGTTTGTCTCCAACTGAGCTAAGTTCTAGAACCTCTGGCTCTACATTTACACTGATACTCATTTACTGACATGCTGAACATCTCATTCTGCTACATACACTTTTTTATACACACACAGATCATACACATGGACAAGAGAAGAACATGGAAGTCATGGAACACTGACTGTTTTTGCTTTATTTATTTATTTTTTCACTAAGAAGACATATGGACTGCAAAAATTGCTTTATTTTTTTATTGAGAAGACATATGGACTGCAAAAAAAAAAAAAATAATGTGTATCATGGACTGTTGCATAAGTTTGTTTAAATAATTTTTGTAAATAGAAAGATATTGAAGAGCTAATTCTGCTAATGTTGATATAAATTTTGCATTGGTTATTGGCCACTTATGTAGATATTAGACATAATTCTTGTACATGAATTAGGGGCCGGGATGTTGTGGCCATTTATGATATATTTTTTGGATTGTATTTTCTAACAATTTAGTTTTCTTCTTTTGGGTAGTTGGAATATATTTAAGTTAGTTTAGAACCAAAATTTGTAATTAATTTTTAGATTTGAAATGTTTAGATTACGTTGTTAATTGTTAGACCCTCCCATTAATTTAAGTAATTAAGAACACACCGGGTGCTTGGTGGAGATGTATCGTTTGGTAAATGTCTGGTGTGGACGGGAGGTTTTGTAAATGATTTTTTGACCACTTTTAGAACTTCAAACGGCAAATTTAGATTATTTTTCGTTTTCAACAAGTTGTAAGACATTTTTTAGTCTTTATTTTGTCTATATTTTTTTTAAGAAATAAATCCCATATTTTTGCAAACCAATGAAGTAAGAAGTGCGTACAAATCAAACCACCTGTTACCACCCACGGCCTATATTGGAATTTTGGTTTTTTGGAACATGGAAGGCCGCGACATCATGTGATATGGCATGTTGTGTAATAATGTTTTTCCGTGACTCTAGAAAAATGGCATGGGCTTAATCAGGCAGAGGACAATGAAACTGCTTGTGGAACTGAGGAGGGGGTAGTGAAAAGGCTAATGCTTGTGTAACTTGGATGATTTCATGCATTTTTATTAAGAAACAACAATTTCTCCACAGTTTTTGGTTTCAAACCATTTCTCTTTTCTGACACTACTTCTCCAGCCTTTGAAAAGACACGCTCACATGGCACAGATGATGCCGGGGTGCATAAATAAATAAGAGCAAGTTTGTACTGATTGGGGTACAGTGACCGATGATTAGCCCAGTACTGCAGGGGGTTCTCCAGCCTGCTTATGTTTGCCTCTGTCCTGAATCCAACGTCATCCACAATAGTGAAAGGCTGGGTATCCTTCACTATCATGGAGACCAGAGCTTCATCCAGCTCTTGTTTTCTGGTGGCTGGTTAAAGGGCAATAAATACAGTGTCTGTTACCTGTCTTTATTTGCACAACAAGCAAACATCAGCATGCAAAAATTGTGATAGTGTGTTTGTATTATAGTAATTTGCCAGTCATCCGCGCGGTTTTATGCGGATGACTGGCGGAGCGGGGGGGAGGGGGGAGTGGCGACGGTGAAGTCGCTTCTCTCTTCAAAGTATCCATGTATTTTTGCCTGTTTTTCCCTGTCATTCCCTATATGTACGCGAGAAAGCAACAATAAAAAACCGCGTGTTAACGTCAAATAAACATGCGTAGCATATCAAGTTGTTTATTTTTTTTATTTTTTTTGGAATGTTGGCGAGGCGGTAGCGTGAGTTTGGCGAGGCGGCCGCCTCGCCAACATAGTGCTGCAGGAAACACTGCTGTGGGGTTTCTAAAGCTGTCAAACCCACTGAGCTATATCTCAGTGGTCAAACCCCGCAGCGAAATCTGAACCACTTCCCGAAGCAGTCACGTGGTACAGCCGGGCAGCGAGGCTTCAGACGTCATCGTTTTCGGCTCCTCCCCTAAATGAAGCAAGCCTCGATACGCGCTTTACGGAAACGCCCCCTCCATTACTCGACACACGCCTCGAAGCATCGGCACATAACGTAACATCACTACAGAAATCTAACAGAAGCAGGATACAAGGAACTAGTAAATAGATAGAACACTAGAAATAATAACTGAGGGAATGAACCAAATAGGCAAAGTCCAACACAAAACTGAGGATCGTGACGGTATTTTTTTATTTATTTTATTTAGTGTCTTATCTTCCAACTAAGTCAAATATTTGTTTTCTTTTTACTTTTCTGTCTTTAATTTATCTTCCATATAAATGCCAGGTAAATTTTTCACCTGGATTGCCTGACGTTGGTCACTTGACTCACATACATGAATGGTGACATCTTCCTTGCTTGCTTCACTCAACATGGCAGACTAGGATTTTATCGAACAAGTCACAGGGCTTTATTTACCATGAAAATCAGAATGATGGCATCGGCTCTCCTGGGTCCACCAGATCCTCCAGAGATGCACCCGTTTGGTGAAAACCGCTTGAAAACCTGTAGCTTTTTCTTGATCACAATCACATTGTTTAAGCTATATCTGGATGGGGTCGTAGAGCTGAGTGGAAAGTGCAGCTGGTAGGCTTGACTGTATATTTCTTTGACACCGACAAACATGGGGTAGCGGTTCAGATGTAGATTATGTGTGATTATATGAGTAAGATACGAAACTAGCTCTCGACTGAGGAGATTGCCAAGTCTATTTAGTAAATAAACTTACCACTTAGCAGCGGCAGCAATAACTCACCAGCGTCCACTCAGCTGGAGATGCATGACAGCAAAGCTAAAATGTAGTTGCTATAGCATTCCAGTCAAAGTTCAGACCTTAACCTGATCAAACTGCTGTGGTGTGACCATGAGAATGCAAATTAATGTCTGTACGCCTCAAAGAAATTAATCAATGTTGAAAAAGGAAACATGGTCTCAAATGTCTTTATAAAATGAAGTATGAACAAATTAACAGATTCCAATGTTGGTTCTGGGGCACCTACTGTACATAGCACATATGTTGAGATAAGTAGGTTTGAGTGGTTCAATTGCACCTCCTTGGTACTCAAAAACAAAATCCATCTAGGCTACCCTGATAGCTGAATTATCTCCAAACCCAGTGGTGTGCTCAACGTATGGCTGAGAGTTTTTTGTAGTCATACGGTATACAAATAAAGCCATTTAATAAACAACTGTAAAACACAAAGAGTTATACATGAAGCATATTAGTCATACTTAGCAGTTACTCCCATTCTTGTATAATCTTTTGGAAACTTTTAATTCCTCCATTTGTAGATGAAAATAGCTTTTAGATGTTTTTTCCCTCTGGCATTCCATGCTGTGCTGCTGGAGGGATTAATGCTCATACTTTTTAACTTTTGGACATTTGTTGAGATGCATAATGCTTTCTAGAACTGCACTGCTCATAGTGGTAGCACGTTGGCGTAGCTCTGTACTTTTCATTTAGTTTTTTTTTAAAAAACCTTTCATTCCAACCTTTTTGGAGGAAAAATAGCTTTTTATGGACAACTGTTGCTTCTTGTTCTGAATACATTTGATTTGGATGGATTTTTGGCACCATATTTTATATTTACCTATTTTCTATGATGCATAACCATAGCAACAGAGTGGTTTACAACATAGAGCAGCTGATTGTCATTGGAAAAGCTGAAATAATACCACAACTGAAGCCAGAAATCCCAGAATATTTGAAAATGAGGTGCCATGGATGTAGAGCAGGAGCAAAGAGGACAGAGAAGGAGGACATTCAAACCATCTCTTCCATCCATCATACTGGGCAACATGAGATTATTAGCTAAAAAAATGGACGAACATCAAGTCCTGACAAGGAGTCAGAAGGAGTATATGTAATGAAGTGTAATGTGTTTTACAGAGACACGGCTGCATGATTATATCCCCAACTCCAGCGTTTCTTTGCCCGGCTTCCTGACAATAGGAAGCATACAGGGATTTAAAGAGCAGCGGGGAAAGGAAAGGAGGTGGATTAGCAGTTGCTTGTGAATGGCAGATGGTGTCATGGATATTTTGCTGTGAAGTGTTGTTTCTGCAGTCCAGGCATTGAACTCTTGGCAGTAAGTTTCCGTCCACATTATTTACCAAGAGAGTTCACCAGTGTTATTTTGGCAGCTGTTTACATTCCACCCTCAGCTGTTGCTGATAATGTATGTGAGGTAATCGGTTCAGTTGTTGCCAGGATACAGACACAATCCTAATCCCAATGCATTTGTGTGCAATATCTGATGGTTTTAATAATGTCCCGCTCTCTTAAACACTGCTGTTTCATCAGTTTGTCAGGTGATTCACCTGGAAAAACAAGACATTAAATTTGTTTAATACCAATGTCAAGAATACATACATCTCCCAACCAAGACCTCTTCTGGGGAAATCCAATCCCAATCTTGTTTTTATCTGCTCTCAATATAAATCTCTTGTTAAGAGACTACCTATTAGGAAGATGACTGTTAGAAAGTGGTGACAGAAAGCCGAAGAAGCCCTACAGGGTTGTTTTGAAGCAACTGATTGGACTTCTCTTTTCCAGCCAAATGGAGTTTATGTGACTGACTACATAAACTTCAGTGTGGACAACACCATCCCCACCAGAACAGTGAGATGGTTCCCTAATAATAAACCCTGGATCAATGGTGAGCTAAAGGAAATGGTAATACTAGAAAAAAAGAGCAATTAGGGAGTGAAAAAGGGAGTCATTGTGGAGTATACAGAAGCAGTTCAAAGTCAAGATTAAATATAGCAAGGAGAAACACAGGAATAAGCTGGACAATAAACTACAGAGGAACAATATCAGAGATGTGTGTTCAGGGATGAAGAAGATCACAGGCTTCAAGCAAAAGGAGGATTGTATAGATGGAAGTCTGGACAGAGCCAATGAGCTAAAGACATTCTTCAATAGGTTCTGTTCAGGAACAAGCTCATCATCATCATCCTCTCCTGTCCCCAGCCAAACAGACATCCCACCCTCATCTGACCCAAAACTTTCCTGTCAAACCTCAGATGTTCCACCTCAGTCATGGATTATTCTGCTTTAGCAAGTTTGCTTTTAACCAGATCAGGAGATGCTGTTGCTCCTTTGCCTCCCCTTCCCACTTTTCTGTATCTAGAAGTCAGGTGAAAAGGCAGCTGGAAAGACTGAACCGGAACAAGGCTGCAGGTCCAGATGATATCAGCCCCAGAGTCCTGAAGGTCTGTTGTGAGGAGCTCTGTGGGATTCTGCAACATCTCTTCAAACTTGGCCTGACCCAAGAGAAGGTTCCATTGTTGAGGAAGAGATCCTGCCTTGTTCTGGTACCGAAGAAAACTCATCCTCCAGTCATTAATGACTAAAGACCTGTTGCCTAGACATCCCACATCATGAAGGTCTGGGAGAGACTTCTGTTGGTCCACCTGTAAGCAGGTAAGCACATATCAGGACCCCCTGCAGTTTGCTTATTGCCATTGAGTTGGAGTTGAAGATACCATCATACACCTGCTTCAACAAACCCATTGTCATCTGGACAAAGCAGGCAGCACTGTGAGGATCATGTTTTTTGATTTATCGTATGCATTTACAGTTTTTTTGGATTGCTTAAGCACGATTGTCAAAACAGGGCCCGTGTTTTCAAAACACTACACACAATTAGCACAACCACACACCCAATTAGCAAAACACTACAGATCATTTGCATAATTAAACACTCTTGTAAAAACTATACACTTCTGTTTAAAAACCACACTTTGTTACCATATGAAACACACGTTTCACATTACTATACTCTGTTTGCACGAGTTACACTCTGCTGTGATAAACCTAAAACACTTTTAGCACTTCTACTTCCCTATGATTAGAGTTGGCTACCATCAACAAAGTACAAATATAATGTAAATTCACCAAACACTACACAAGACCAATGTTGCAGACTGAAGAAACTCATTTATTTCTCAACACGCCCAAAATGTTGACATGGAGATTCATAATACTGTAACAAAATGTCACTTTACGTATTGTACTGTAAGTTTACTGTAAAAAACAAAACAAAACAAAAACTAGACATTGTCTCTTCGCCTAGCTGGATCTGGCCAGAGAATTTCATCAACATCGCAGGCAATGTTGTCATTAGCAAGACACCTTGGAAAGAAACGTCTTGAATGACGAATCCATCCTTGCATTGCTGCTACCTCCATCTGGTCACAGGCCTCCTTCATGGCTTGGATGAGGGGTACCTCAGCCTGAAGACGAAGATCATATACCTTCCACCGCCATGCCGAGAAAAACTCTTCTATAGGGTTGAAAAATGGAGAGTATGGTGGAAGATATAGGACGGTGAAATGCGGATGTTGCTGAAACCAGTTCTGAACCAGAGCAGAGCGGTGGAAAGACACATTGTCCCAGACAACAATGTATTGCATATGATTGGTTTGATTTGCTGCTGTTATGTTGTGCAATTGGTCCAAGAATGTAAGTATGAGTGCTGTGTTGTAAGGGCACATATGGGCATGGCGGTGGAGGACCCCATTCTGTGTAATGGCTGCACAGAGTGTTATAAGATAAGATAAGATAAGATAGTCTTTATATTACCCCCACGTTGCCCTGGGACATTGACTATAGCCCTGTGGCCAATGATGTTTCTTCCCCTCCTTCGTGTTCTCGTCAGGTTGAACCCAGCCTCATCTACGTAAATGAACTCATGCTGGATCTCCTCTCCATCCATTTGTAAAACTCTCTGAAGAACAGTGTCAGGCAAAATTGTGTTCAGTGTAGCTCTAGTATACATATTACAGTACAGTAAAAGATTATGAGACAGTATGCAAGATCACAATGCTTAGGTGAATACATACCTCTGCATAATCATGCCGCAGTCGTTTCACCCTTTCGGAATTGCGCTCGAAAGGCACTCGATACATTTTCTTCATTTGAATATGGTTTTTTAAACCGACGTGGTTATTGACAATGTTAGCTTGGAGCTGATTGAGGGTTATAGCATTGTTGGCCAAAACCATGTTTACTACCTTCCTCTCTTGCTGTTCTGTGAACATAGGAGGCCTTCCCCCTCGTCGTTCCTGACCCTCAATCCTATGTAGAAAAAAAACAGTAAACAATAGTACAGTAATTTCACAGGAAAAGGTAACAGAAGTGCTGATAGTGCATAGAATACAGTACTGTAAGCAGTTGCTGAAACCGTGCAGATGTTTTTGATATGAGGATATTTTTACAATACCTATTTTCCAGTCGAAATGTTCTTATCACACTTGTCACTGTGTATCGGCTTAGATTTGGATGTACTCACAGTCCAGCCTCCCTCAGCGTCAGGCCGTGGTTGACAACGTGGTCAACCAGTGTTGCGCGGATCTCATTTGTCAGATTCGGTCCTCTTTGAGCACGTTCTTGTCTTCCTCTTCCTCCAGCATGGCCTCCATCTCTTCCTCTTCCGTTGATTCCTCCTCTGTTGATTCCTCTTCCTCCCCTTCCTCCTTGTCCTTCTCCTCCTCCTTGTCCTTCTCCTCCTCCTTGTCCATGTCCTCCTCCACCTCGTCCTCAACCTCGTCCTCCACCTCGTCTTTCCATTGTGCTTGAAGACCGATGAACTCACCTGCTGCTTTTTATAGTGCTTATACACCTGATTGGTGTGTCTACAATTAAGCAAACAAGTGTTTGCACACCTGATGACTGTGTTGAATCAGTTGGTTGGAAGGTGCGGTAATTTGACAGTCAGTGCTTTGGTATTGCAAGGAAGTGACTTCATAATAGAATTTTGTGTGTAATGTATGTTAAGTGTGTTTAGTGTTTTGCAAATCACTGTGTGTAGAGTTTTGCAACAAGTGTGAGGTTGACAATGTGCTTATAGTTGTGCAAATATGGGCTGATGTTTTGCTTCTTAAGTGTAAGGTTTTGCTAATAGTGTACTACTTTTAACTTTAATGTGTAAGCAATCCAAAAAAACTGTAACACCCTTCAGCCTGGTTTGCTTTGTGGGAAACTCCAGAAAACTCAAGTCAACAATCACCTGGATCTATGACTACTTAACAAACAGACCATATTTTGTGAGACTGAAGCAGTGTGTGTCTAACCAGGTAGTCAGCAACACAGGAGTACCACAGGGGACTGTACTCTCACCATTCCTTTTCACTCTGTACACTTCAGACTTCCAGTACAAGTCCGACTTCTGTCATCTACAGAGATACTCAGATAATTCTGCTGTGTCGGATGAATCAGAGATGGACAAGAAGCTGAGTACAGAGAGCTGGTGGACCACTTTGTAGGATGGTATGGAAACAATTATCTCATCTTCAATATGACTGTCGAGGGACCAAGCAGTACATAGTGGAGGACACAGGTGTTGGATTCAAAAAGGGGGTTTTATTTACCCAAAGCACAAAAATATTTAACAAAGTCAGGAATTAAACTGGCATGCCATTAAAAGAGGTCAACTGAAAATACTGAACACAGACAGACACAAACAAAACTGACCTAATGAAATGACAAACAAGTTCCCTTAAATAATAGTTTAGCTAAACCATAGACACATACAATAGGGGAAAACAAAATGGCTGCCACATAACTACTAACTCAAATGAAATAAACCTAAACACCCCCTAAGACTCCCCCACTTGGCAAAAGGCACTTGGTTCAGTCCAATGAGGCCATCAGCTCCACTTCAGTGATCAGCCACGCCTTAGACACGCCTTCTCCCACCCGGAAGGGGAAGCCAAACACCAAAGTAACTCAAACAAAGAAAAGAGTATTAGTACAACATAATAATCTGAATTGACCTTGCAGTGTTAATATGTGTGCACTCCATATAAACATTGTAAGGTAAAAAAGGAATAAACTAAGAGATACAATGAAGGAATATTTAAAGTAATAACTAAAGTGAATTAAAGAGAAAGCAAATTGTTGTAGGGTGTGTTCTTACCCTGTGTGGCTTGCCATCACAATGACCGAAACAGGGCATACATCAGACAATGTTTCTGTCATGGGAAAACAAGTGGAGGTGGTGGAGTATAAATATTTTTGTGTTCACCTCAACAGCAGACTGGACTAGAAACTGTGAAGCAGTTTATAAGAAGGGACAGAGCAGACTGTACTTCCTGAAGAAGCTTAGGTCCTTCAGGGTTTGTAGCACGATGCTGCAGATGTTCTATAAGTCTGTTGTGGAGAGAGATTTGTTATGTCATCATCTCTATGGATAGCAGCATCAGAACCAGTGACTTAAAATGCTCAACAAGCTTATAAAGAAGGCTGGCTCTGTATTCTATCAGAGGTTTCTTCAGATCCACTGTAAGACAGATCTCTACAGAAGATCCTTTCTGCCCACAGCCATCCTCCTCCACAACACCTGCAAAATATGAATATGAAGTATTTTTAAATTACACTGAATAGAATTCAAATGCTAAAACAATTGTAATATTATATAGAAGTTGAACCATATTTTACAATTTTTTTTTATTTTTAGTCTTCAAGCTCTGCTTGAAAGTTGCTGGATAATAGGAAAATGCTACACAGCTTTCTATCTACATCTATCTTTGTATCAATACAACCTGTCTACACAACTTCAAACATCATAAAAACCATTGGTAAAAAAAAACAAAAGGACAAAGAATGTCGAAAATCTTCTATAAATGCTCGTGAGTACCTCCGAGCTTCTGAGCTCTCTTTTTTATGTGGGCAGTCCTTTGCTAAGCTTGATATTTAAAACATAATCAGATAAAAGCAGCAAGCCTTTCAAGGATATGTCACTTCATATCAGGGCTGTTGAAGGCAGGTATTCCCAGCTGTGTGTCTCACACATTGTCCTTCCCAAGCATGGCTCATTACAATGCCTTACAAAAGTATTTACAAAAGCACCTTGAACGTTTTTCACGTTTTGTCAGGTTGTTACCATAAACTTTAATGATAAAAAAGTATATTGAAGTTTTGCCACAAAAACAAACTATGCAGATGAAAAAAGCTAAGGTGCTCAGGTCAACTGAGACTTGGAAAAAACTTTTGAAGTCTTTTTTTCAAAAAAGTTTGTTCTTTAAAGTATTCACTCAAGGGTGGGTCGAATATAAATGTACTTTGCTGATTTATTTATTTATTGGCAAAAGTTGTAACTAAATACATAACACAATAAAATGTAGGACAGTTGAAGAAGTTTGAATACTGTTGCAAGGCTCAATTACTCAATCTGATGTACAATACAAAGGAAATTGAAAAGGAATTCTAGGCTGTTTTCATTTTAAACAAAATCTATCTTCATGTGTTCATCTGCCAAATCTACTCTTTTTTTCTGTCTAAACAGATTTTCAGATATCCCTGGACAAGAGATGTAATGATCAGTGTCTCCGTGCAATTGTGGAAATTAATGATGAAGAAGCGCAACAAGCCCCCCACCCCACTGTCAGCCCCCCAGTAACAACATGATCTAGTTATGTTGCTGAAAATTTTGTTTCCATAACAAAGTTCCTGCTACACTCTGTGTTGGAACACATTGCTTTCTGCCTTTTTTAGCTAGCTGTTCCCCGGAAATATATTACAATCCACAATAAAAACAATAACAAACACTGCATGACAATATATTTCTGTGATTAAAGGGTGGCATTTGTTACTTAGGGAACAGCTGTCATTTTAGATGCATACATTTAGCAAAGGGACTCTTTAAAATTCACTGATCTGACTGGTGGTACCTCCTCCTGTCATCTCCAAATGCATCTCCTCGCACATTTCCACTTCTGAAGGAATCCTACCTGCCTCATGGAAGCAATCTTTTTGTGTAAGGTGAGGATGGGTTGCATGTCTGAGCATAATTGGAGGAAGTTATCGGTCTTTGCACCCCAGGGTTTATTTTTACAAGCTTGAAACAATGGTGTCAATTCATTCTAGTCTTTCATGACTCTCCCTGCATCTATTTTCTTTGCACAAGGATCAATATGGGACACCATCTTGCAGCTGGTAAACTGACTGCATCGTTATGTTTGTGTGCATGTGTGTGTCCCCATTCAATCCCAATTTGTGTCTGAAGAGTTTTGTATCTACAAGAGGCTCTCTCAGAGGAACAGTTTATTTGTAGAGGAACAGTTTATTTGTAGAAGAACGTGAGAAAAGAGAGGAAAAGGGGTGAGGAATGATGGAAAGTAAATGGCAACTGTCACCAGACATCCCATAATTCCTTGAAAAAGTACTCTTTCTTATTCAACTTTTTCACATTTTGCTTTGTTCTAACCACAATCTTTTAAAGTATTTTATTTGGATCTTATGTTATGGAAAAGTACACATGATATAAAAAAGCGGATATGTAAAAAAAATTTTAAACACAAATCGGAAAAAGTGCAGAGAGCATTTGTATATAGCGCCCCTGAGTCAAAACTTTGCAGGACCATTTCTCATGTCATGCATATCTGCCCACTTAGCACATGTGGACACTAAAAATCTGTGTCCATACTTTTTTGGAAACAAAAGCTCAGTTTCTGTCAGATTGAATGCAGAGTGTCTTTGAAAGTTAGTTTTCAAGTCTTGCCAAAAATTCTCAATTGGATTTAGATCTGGACTGCGCCATTCTAGCTCATGTGTAGGCTTTGTTGTGCAATTATACACTGTTTAAAGTTATTTAATGTTTGTGACAGATAGGCACAGAGCTGTTTCGCATGCAGGATCTTTGTCCCTGCATCTGATTGTGAAGTTAGGACTGCAATTTAGCTCTGTATTTGCCTGGACATGTTGTTTGTCCGGATTCAGTCAGGTCCTCTGCTGAAGCAGGCAGTCGGGTCTAGCAGACCCTGGATCAAGTGTTGTTGGTCCAGGCAATCTTTCAGATGTTCCAGCAGATGAGGCCATATGGCCCCATGGTTCAGGCCCTCTCCCTTGTCCTGGAGAGGTGATCTGTGCAGCTGCTGAAGAGGTCTGGAGAAGTGGGGGTCTTTTTCTGTGGGAGGAAAGTTTTTATCACCAGCAGGGGACCCCCTGGTGAGAGAAGGAAGGGGCTGTCCCCACTGGCTCTCTCTCCTCTGTGGCTGTGTCATTAGAATGGCATACCGTGCACGTGACGTCACCGACTCAAGAGCAACGCCCCTTTTGCCGCTTAGGTAGGGCATACAGGTAGAGAACATCCGTAGCAACCAGCTATTACACGCGCAACAGAACCAGCGATATGACCGACTTTGCAGCCGTTAAACTTTCCCAAGACGATGTCCCAGGCGCACGGATTACTGGTCGCACTGTCGAAGAACACACCAACCTTCAGCTCAAACGATGGCTTGAGTGTCGAGGGCTTAAAAAGAGCGGGAAACGGGCCGAGTTGATCGAACGGAAAGCTTTGGGTTTTTTTTCCTGCGCGGCGGTCATGGCGTCATCGGCCGTTTTTTTTGTTTGTAATCACCGTCCAGGGATCGGTATATGTTTAATGTTTGTCTCATTTGAAATGTTTTTGAGTAAGCTATCCTGGTAGCAGGGTATCAAGTTAGCGCCTGCTACCATGATAGCCTATATGCTATCATGGTAGCAGGCGCTTCATTATTAACATGTCGGCCACCAAAATACTCTTACCTTGACTTGATGTCGCTGGAATTGGGTCAGGATGTTCTTCGATTGTGCCCTTTCCTCCGACAAAATGCTTGCTACATATGTACGTGAATTTGGTAACTTTTTCCGGGTTGAACTATTGTGTAGGCTGACCGCCCCGGTGTACCAGCGCACACATTTCTCCTTGGCAGTCTTAAAGAAAACATCCTTCATATGCGGCCGATCAGCGTACCTCGAGTTGCTGTTGCACGTTCCATAGCAACAATGTTTAAAAACCATGGTCTTAGATTTGAAAAAGCAGTCGTTTTAACGAGTAAAACCTAGGCTAATGCACGTCTCTTTTACAGCGAAACAGCGGCGGACTATGCAAGCTTGTCCTACTGCGTACCACGTGATGTGACGTCATCGTGACGTTATGTTTCTAAAAATAGCTCGCTTGCGGTACGCCATTCAACCATTTTGATGATGCTGGCGGTACTATCACAACAGCTTTGATCTAAATTATTCCATTGTAGATCTAGTCGTACATTTAAGTTTTGTGGCCCTGCAAAAACACATGTTCAATTAAATTCAGTCACACAGATTCAAATACTAATTATAAAACACTCCTTTAAAGCACAGGTTATATTACTAAAAAGCTTTCTATCTGTAGAAACACTGCCGATTTACAGCAATCACACCTGAATGAAGACATGAACTTTAGTTTGCCATCCTCTTTCTATTTTCAGATAATGGATTAAGCAGTATTCAACCCTATATATGTAACGTCTGCCTTCATGAAGCAACAGGTGGAATTTGTTTACCTGTTGGATGGCTTCTAAACTTACTGCACTGGAGTTTATTTAGGAGTGTCAAAGTAAAAGGGGCTGAAAAAACATCCACCCAAAACTTTCAAAATTTTATCTGAATATTTTGTATCCTCTGTCATGTTTGCCTTATCGGGCCCACATGCAGAACACACTCGGTGACAACAGGTAAGTTTAAAGGTTTTATTTGACTCTGGAGTATACCAGGCTGCAGAGCTAATCTGCGAGAGCAGGAGACGGCTCGAACGGGAGCCCAGAACCATGGAACCGGATCAATCTGGGAGGTAAGGGAAATGATTAATTCTCGGAAAGTAATTTTGTAAAATAACTGAGGGACGTAAGCTTACCACGAGGTGCAGTGTGGACTCAGCTTGGATGTTGGCAGCAGGTGTACTGGCAGCTGGAGAGCGGAGTGAGGGGGTCCGAGCAGCACCGGGGGAATCCAGAACAGCGGGAGGAACCAGGGAAACGTCGGAAGGAGCCTTACGTCCAGGGAGCAGGGGTCGACTCGAGAGGAACATGGGGAACACAGGAGGAGTCACCTCGAGGAAGACAGCAGAGCACGAGGAAGGACGAAGGAACACAAGAAGGTACCTGGGAGACACAAAGGGCGATTATGAGCACGGGAGGTAGGTTAAGTGGCGAGAGGTCATGGCTAGTAGGCATACCACAACGGTAACACTCTGGCATCCTCCTGCTGTTCGAGCGCAGTTCTTATAGTGCAGCTCCGGTGCTGCTGAACGAGCTGCAGGTGCGCGCACTCCGCCCACCAGCCAACCACGAACACCTGTGGAGAAAGCAGAGACGGCAGCAGGCTGCATGGCCCTGCCGGCTGAGTCCTGACACCAGGGGTGGACTGGGACAAAAAATCGGCCCTGGCATTTTGGATTAGACTGGCCCACCACATGGTTCCTAAACAAGCGCGCTTGGCCTCCCCTGTGATTGCGCAATCCCATGTTAACTGCGCTGGCTTCCATTCTGTGAATGCATCTTCCTGTCTCTAGATCATAAATTTAATTGTTCAAACAGTTATGAGCTGATTTTCCATTTAATATATGTGGATTACGAATTGTGATTTGGTCATCAAACTGTGTGCAGGTAACATGTTTTCGTGCTGCTGGCCGATCATAACCAGCAGAGAGCTGGTTGTAGGTGAGGCCGGCAGTTCCTTGGCCTCTAGGCAGGGGGCGCTCAAGGAGCACCGCTCCTGATCCTAAAACTGTAGAGTGACAGCAAGTTATGGATGTTTTATTAGTGAGTTTTGCTAAACAAGTAAAGCATTAAAAAGACTCTAAGCATCCAGCTGGAACAGGACTGATGAAGGAAGGCTTTCCTCCCTGGCAGTGAGCTCCACTGAGACTGAGAGACTTTTAAAACTGAAGAAGATAAAGAGAACTTTCACCGGAAAATGAAGATATTTTTGTGCAGAAAGAGCTGCGCATGGACTTAATTTATAAGTAGAGGTAAGACAGTGATAATTATTCATGTTTTGTTTCTGTAATGAAATGTGCTTAATGTGGGTTATAGTTTTAGAATGTGTTACAAATGCAGAAATCCATCATAACTCATAAACTGTTACAGTCAAATGACAAATAATTTATTTTTATTTGTTCATCAAATAATCAATATTTTTTCCATGTATCTTGGTGAATTTATTTGGCTCAATCAGTCTCCTTCAGCACTTTGCAATGAGTCTACTCTGTAGAGTGTATATATTTCTAAATGTGACTGATGACGTCAGTGCTTCACCAGCTATGAACCCTACCGCACGTCGCTGACTACAACCACCACCACCACCATATTTTACATCAGACACCGGAGCAGATGAAGGGCCTGCTGTTGGGAACATGTCAGTCAGTTTGACACATTTCGCAGCGTCCGTTTGAAGAACTTGTTTCTTTTTTTCGCGCAGTTCTCCGCGCCTCCCTTGCGTTTCTTATCCATTACTGTCAACACCGCTGCACAAAGTTCCACATGGAGCGTGAAGGTGTTTTTCTCCTTTATGATTGGCCTAGCCCTTTAGACTGTCAGGGATGATAACCAATGGGCTGCAGTAGCCTGTGGTAAGGGCCGGATGATCGGAACAGACTCTTGCGCTGCTGATTTTATTTTTCTTCATGCATTATGCAAATATAACGAGGCAGATATATATAATAATAATAATAATCCATCCATCCATCCATTTTCCAAACCGCTTTATCCCTCATGGGGTCGCGGGGGTTGCAGGTGCCTATCTCCAGCATTCACCGGGCGAGAGGCGGGGTACACCCTGGACAGGCCGCCAGTCCGTTGCAGGGCAACACAGAGAGACAAACAGGACAAACAACCATTCACACACACACTCACACCTAAGGACAATTTGGAGAAGCCAATTAACCTAACAGTCATGTTTTTGGACTGTGGGAGGAAGCCAGAGTACCCGGAGAGAACCCACGCATGCACAGGGAGAACATGCAAACTCCATGCAGAAAGACCCAGGGTGTACTCGAACCCAGGACCTTCTTGCTGCAAGGCAACAGCGCTACCCACTGCGCCACTGTACAGCCAATAATAATAATAATAACATTAATAATAATACATATTATTAATATACATGTCGGGTCTGCCGGCCCAAACAGCACGTCAGCCCACCGGGCAAATGCACGGTACGCCCGATTACCAGTCCATGCCTGCCTGACACTATCACTTTTTTTCCACTGCACAATAATATGGTATTTGATGTTGGTCTATCGCGAGACAAAATGTGAAAAAGTTAACTGGGTTTTGATTGTTCCTGTGTGGGACATTTTTTTGCTTTAACATGAGAGATGAGATGAAATGAGCAAACACGGAGATGGAGAACAGGTATCTTGTCAGCATTTCTGCCTGTAGTATGCCTACACACATGTTTGCGAGATCAAAAAGTCTCAATTTGTCTTTGTGCCAGAAATTGAAAAGGATGGTTGGGGTTATCAGAAACTATGGGAGGTTCTGCAAAGCTTTGCATTATTAGATGTGGGGTCAAATAAAGTTCAACACTGCAGTTTGACCCAGAACCATTGTCAGGATACATGCACGCTAACAAGTGCGTCCAAAATTCAGCTTCATGGGAGAAAGCTGCTCACAGCTCCTCAAAGCACCATATAGACACCAACACTCACACACACATACAGCTGATGAGCTTATCTCGACTGAATGCAGCCTATTTATTTGTTTGCCGAGACTGGAGATATAGCATAGGGAGCAAAAAGCCCAAGACACTGTAAATCCATTTATGTGTGACAGAAAGTGCCAGTTCCTATCTAGCCATGTTTGTACACATCTGCACGGTCTAGTTATCATCAGACTGAACTGAAGCTGACTCAAAAGAAGCCCCTTTGTGTCAGTCCTTTAGCAGCACGCCACCTATAAGGAGAGAGGACATTTGTATTCAGCAAGCCTCCTGCATGTTGGTGAGCTGCTTCACTTAATCAGCCTTTAAAAGCCAAAGCAAATCACTCTCTTGTTCTGATTAGTAAAAGCCAAGCATATCAAGAAGAAAATTAATCTTATAACATTGATTTAGATCTTAGTTGTCGTCATAGAATCATATTCTGTACAAGGTCAATTTCATCACTTTTTAAAAATAGAATATCTGCTGGGTTTAACATGTTTCAGTGAAGATCGAAGTCCAAGCGCCAGATAATCAGTGAGATCCTACAAATCATTAGAATTCCACAACATTCTCAGATAATGCTCTGGAGTTCTTTAAAGGCAGTTAAAAATAGCACATAGAAAGTGATTGCATCAAATGGAAGACAAAATGAATGCACTTTTGTTTTAAGGGGAATTGTGCCGCAAAAAAAGCCCTGTATTCAAGAATTTTGAATTGGCCCCTTCTTTTTATAGATTCCACATCCTGAGAGCCAGCTTCTGCAGCCGAGGATCAGACCGCCAAGGTCCACGCCATCAGCTGCCACCCATCGCACAATGGACCTGACCCCTTTGGCCCCTCTGACAGTTGGTGAGCCCATTGGAAGGTGGACCCATGTTTCCTCCTCAGGCTGTGCTCGCCAGCGTGCCCCACCTCTTGACCTGGCTTCAGAGCTGCGCCCCGGCGACCCACATCTGGGCATAGGAACATTGTTTCCAAATATTAATTTCTTGTCATCAGGGGTATGTGGGCTGCACTCCGTCTGGTCCCTCACCTAGGACCTGTCCGCCTTGGGTGTCCCTACTAGGGGCATGAAGCCCCTGATAGCATAGCTGCTTGGGTCATTGGAACACTCAAACCCCTCCACCACGATAAGATGGCAGCCCAAGAGAGGGGTCGAGGAGGATGTCCTGCCCAAAGTGGAGGAGTTTAAGTATTCACAAATGAGGGAAAGATGGAATGAGGGATCAACAGGCGGATTGGTGCTGCGTCTGCTGTGAAGCGGGCGCTTTACCAGTCTGTTGTGGTGAAAAGAGAGCTGAATCAAAAGGCGAAGCTCTCGATTTACTGGTTATCTAAGTTTCCACCCTCATCTATGGTCATGAGATTTGGGTCGGGACCGAAAGAACGAGATCAAGAATACAAGCGGCTGAAATGAGTTTTCTCCGTAGGGTGTCTGGGCTCTACCTTAGAGATAGGGTGAGGAGCTTGATCTTCCGGAGGGGACTCAGAGTAGAGCCGCTGCTCCTCCACGTTGCAGGAGAGACTATGTTTCTTGACTGGCCTGGTAAGGCTTTGGGATTTCCCCGGAGGAGCTGGCTCATGCGGCTGGGGAGAGGGAAGTCTTGGCCTCCCTACTAAGGCTGGTACCCCTGTGACCCGACCCCGAATAATTGAAAGAAGATGGATGGATGGATGGATGGATGGATGGATGGATGGATGGATGGATGGATGGATGTAGATTCTATATTTCTTATGTGTGCATGGATTTTTCTCTCAGCATTCCACTTTCTTCTACTGTCCATATTATGTTTATGGCTGCTCTGTATTGGGAACATGTGCAATGTCTGTGCATTGCTGCCTGTCTCCATGTTGATCCAGTTAAACAGATGACACAACACAGTTATGTGTAGAGGCTTTATTTTATCTGCTGGTTACTTTACACAAGGGTTTTCTTATTAATACTCATCTGATGCAGTTATTTTGACAATGCTGAATGAATATATCTTACATTACATTTATATCCACTACTGTTTGTTGATGGTCATTCACTGATTTTAAAATGGAACGCAGAGATGAAAATTACAGTTCCACAGCTTTAAGCAACTTTAACGATAATAATGTACAAAGGGCATGTTCATAAAAAATATTTTTGAATAAGCCTTGTTCCACATAAAACTAAATATCTGGGAACAATTAACTGACCATGAAAATGTGGGCAGTCCCATGCCAACTTTACAAGGAGAATATGCACATTTTTAGAGTTATTGGTCTATTGGCGATACATAATTAGAGCAGCAAAACTGTTAATCATATGAAAACAATTGTACACACCAGGGATGCATGATAAACAATCTATTTTCCATATGTCTGCAGTTACAGAGTATGTGTGCCAGACCACAGAACTTATCCTCTTTAGGACAGACCAGGAAAGGAGGGGCCACATAGAATTAACAATAACTTTTTAATCCATCTAAGTAGCATATACAATTTACAGATGAAATTTACTTAAAATACACAAAAATATAACTACCTGCAAAGTCTTTCTGTCATGGAGATATGCCCCATTTCGGAACCTCTCGAGCTTGAATTACATTTAGGTGGGCTCCAGTTACGTTATTTCTGGAAACTTATAAATGGACTCATAATTTGCTTTCATGACAGATCTTTTAAAACATAACATTCCATTTATCAGTGAAACAAAATCAAAGTGCAATGGGTCTTATTTACTGAAGCTGTATAATGATACAGGTATGCAAAGGCAGAATACTATACAGAAGATGTGTTTCAGTTTTCAATGCATGTCCTTTGATATGGTTATACATAAACTAAGGTAGGTAAGATTAGTCAACCTTGTTCTGGAGTTTTAGATCTAGTTATATATCCTTCTCAAGTAATCTCTGGAGTCTCTTCACTTTTGTTTTACAACACAAGATCGTGCTTTTCAGCTTTTACTTACAGCTGTTGTATTCCGTAAAAAATATTACAGTATAGAATTCTGACTGGTTGCCGCACAACAAAGAGTAAAGCTTAGCAGCTCTCCAGCTTGGTGGCTGATTAGTGGGGATACGAAAAACTCCCATTCCATTTAGACTTTACATATTTTCTGTTGACTTTAATGAGAAACACTTTTCTTGTTTTAAGTAAATGGTGTCATTTTTGTAATAACTTTGCCACCCAGTGGAGCTCTTTGTTTCAAACAGTTCTCCTCTTATTGTGAAATAATGAGCCCCAAAGTGAATATATGTATAGCACACATCAGCATCTTAAAGGTTACATGCTCAACTTTAATATTGTAAAGTACTGCATGGTGTTTGTTAGGTTTAACTAAGTCATCTTGGAAACCCAATGTAGAGCAATAAAGCATCCTGTTTAGCTACAGCCTCCAATTAATTTAAACATACATTGTTCTCCAGTTGAGACATTTTTAAAGCACAAACCGCATATAATCTGTTTTTCATCCATTTAAAATAGTTGGTGTGCTTTAAAACTATTACTGGTTCACTAGTCTCCTCAACAGCATTCCTGATGAGACAAATGCCTGATTTTCAAAGATTACAAATAATGACCAGTAAACTACATTGAACTGTGAGAGCAAAAAGTGGGTGTGTTGCACTTGATCATCAAAGGTTACGTCCCTAGAGGAAAACACAGATTTGGTCCGCCCCCTTTAAATGAGTAAACTGTGTCTACTTCTGGCTGTTTGGGAGCTGCTGTCAAACAAAGAGGAAGCTCAAATCCTTCACATAATCACTCCAAACACCCAGGATGCACAAAAAGGTTTTTAATGAATGGAGAATTGCCTCTGTTAAACATTGTCTTAGAGACTATAATAAATATTCTTTAAAATAAAGAAAAAAGGTTTTGTCAGCAGACGTTCTGCAAAACTGAAGAAAAACTTGTATTTTATGTCTCACTTTAATAAGAAATATTACAGTGGACAAATCAGATTTATCCCTGTTTATCATTATTCTATGAGTTTGTGTATCAGTGACGGTGGTGGTGTCAAATGCGACAGCTGAGCAGAGCTTCTCCAGCACTGTTTTCCTCCAGTTGTTGGAGGTAATATTGATAATAACTATTTAAAGAAAAATAATAATCTAAATAGGTCTGTTTACCCAGCCTCTCCCCCATTGACCAGCTTCCCCGCGACCCTGCAGGGATAAACGGGTAGAGAAAATGGATGGAAGTTACAGAGACCGTAAGGGAGGGAGGTATGGATAACCTGTTGACCCGCTGCTCTAGAATAACCACACACACACACACACACACACACACACACACACACACACACACACATGCTGGTGAAGATTCTCAGTCATCCAGGTCATGATCATTTCAAAAAAAGTAAAAAAACGAAGCAACTGGACTTGTTTTCTGTAGTTGAAGACGTTTCGCTTCCTCTCCGGGAAGCTTTCTCAATTCAAAAAGTCTGGAGTAATGTGGAGTACCAAGCTTTATACTATACGGAATCGGCCATCAGGAACAACAATCTGGATGAAACAGAGGCAGAACAAGTCAGGATGAAAATAACAGCTACCCTATCCAGCGCCAAACCCCCTCCCTCCAATCTCACACTACAGGAAAGGAAAGCCATAAGATCGCTTAGCCAGGACCAAAGCATCACCATATTACCAGCAGACAAAGGAAGATGCACCGTGGTCCTCAACACTTCAGATTACCATGACAAAATTCACACTCTACTGAATGACACCACCACATGAGTCTTTGAAAAGAGATCCAACCAACTCCTACAAAAAGAAAATCACTGACTACCTCCAACAACTAGAAAAAGATCATATTATTATAGATTATATCCAGGGGAGGACATTCCATGCTTATATGGACTCCCAAAAATTCACAAGGAAGGACCATCACTCAGACCCATTGTCAGCAGCATTAACTCAGTAACATATAACATTGCTAAACAGCTTGCTAGTATTTTAGCCCCCCTGGTGGGGAACACACCACATCACATAGAAAACTCCAAGGACTTTGCAAACAAAGTCAAACATTTAAAGATTGCACCAGGGGAAACTCTGGTGTCTTTTGATGTCACTTCACTTTTCACTTGCATACCTACATCAGAGGCAGTAGAAACAGTCAGGAAACGTTTTCAACACGACAGTGACCTAAATAACAGAACTAATTTCACTCCGGACCAGATCTGTACCCTACTGGACCTTTTGTCTTTCACCTACTTATTTCAAGTTCAGCGACCATTTTTACAGGCAGAAGCATGGTTGTGCCATGGGATCTCCAGTGTCACCAATTGTAGCCAATCTTTACATGGAAGAAATGGAAAAGAGAGCTTTGGGAACCTTCAGAGGAACACCACCAAGCCACTGGTTTAGATATGTGGATGACACCTTTGTCAAAATCCAGCTAAAAGAAGTGGAAGCGTTCACAAGACACATCAACTCGGTGGACAACAACATCAAATTTACCAGAGAGGATGCCAACGACAACAAGCTACCTTTTCTCGACTGTTTGGTGAACATGGAAGGAGATGGAAACCTCAACATTGAAGTGTATAGGAAACCCACACACACAGACCAATATCTTCTTTTTGACTCACACCACCCACTGGAGCACAAACCTTCACTTTTGAGAACCTTACCACACCGGGCCCAGCATGTCCTGACTAAAACAGAAGGGAAGTACAAGGAACAGAAACACATCGGAGATGCTCTCCAAACCTGTGGGTACCCTAACTGGGCTTTTGTCAAATCAGCAAGAAAATCCAAAAGACCCGCTGCAGAATATAATGGTGAGAAGAATAAACGCAAAAACATCGTCATCCCATATGTTGCTGGAGTCTCTGAAAAACTCAAGAGGATTTTCTCCAAACACAAAATCCCAGTACATTTCAAAGCAAACAGGAGCCTCAGACAGAGGCTGGTGCATCCCAAGGACAAAACGCCCAAAGCTAAGATGAGTAGAGTGGTGTCTGCAGTTCAGTCAGTGAGGAATGTTCTGGTCTTTATATTGGAGAAACCAAACAACCTCTCCACAGTCGCATGGCTCAACACAGGAGAGCTACCTCCTCAGGTCAAGACTCTGCTGTCCACTTACATCTTAAGGACAAAGGACACTCTCTGAGGACCAAAATGTTCACATTTTGGACAAAGAAGACAGATGGTTTGAAAGGGGTGTGAAGGAAGCCATCTACATTAAGAGAGAAAAACCAACCTTAAACACAGGAGGAGGCCTTAGGTTCCAACTCTCAAAAACCTACAATGCAGCAATAGGATTAATTCCGGCCAATCATCACCTCAGTTCTCACCCTCATTCGAGTGATCAAAACATCGTTTCTTTAAGCCAGGCCAATAACGACCCTAACGACTCCTCGTTACAGAGGAGTGGACCAGTTTCTGTTCAATCTTCTGGCTTAATGGCTTTAACAATCGCCCATTACTAAGGGGTGGACCTGTTTCTGTTGTATTTGCATGTTATCTAATCCATTACAGGCCTTTGTTGGGCAGTAGTATAAAGCTTGGTACTCATCATTACTCCAGACTTTTTGAATTGAGAAAGCTTCCTGGAGAGGAAGCGAAACGTCTTCAACTACGAAAACAAGTCCAGTTGCTCTGATTTTTACTTTTTTGGAACACACACACACACACACACAGTGCGCAGCGCCCTCCCCTCCTCTCAGCGACTCCAAGTAAAATAGTTTTGTTCCCTGGTAACGTCTTTACAGCCTCCATACTGCTCTTAGGAGGTGGTTAATATTCAGCTTTGTTTATTTACAAGCAAGTCACAATGTTTAGGATCAGTTTCGGTATTTTCACCTTGGTTTAAGTGCACCAAGATTAATACCACGTCCTGCCCCACATCCTCATGCGCGTGATCCTGCGGACGCTGCATCTAACAGCTGTCCTTTTGTCCACTAAAACTGTTCTCTGTTATTATGACATCTCGAATATCTTCAGTTGCAGAGAGACTTTTTGTCCTTCCATACATTTGTGTGGTTTGAAAATTAGTATGTGATGTCCATATTCATAAAGGCGGTTACACAAAAAATTCTCACTGTTCTGATCATTTTAGAGACATGATTTGCTTTGCTCCTGGTTTGAAGATCAACTTTGTACAAATTAATCCCTTTGTGCCTGTTTTAATACATACAAACCTTTTGAAAATCAGACCTAAAGGGTCTTATCAGGACAGTGTCTATGTGTGAGTACCATCACAGGTCCTAAAAAAGGATGGTTCGTTGGAAGCAGAAGTGACTCAAAGCAGACAAAGTGTTTTTGAGGAAGATCAGAGGAGGCAGTGTGTGGGTGTTCTCTGGAAGTCCACCATCATTTCCTCAGTCTTGAGTGGGTTAAGCTGTATTTGACTGCACCACTGGACCAGGCGTTTAACCTCTTGTCTGTATGCAGACTTGTCACCATCGTGGACAGTGGTGTCGTCAGCAAACTTCAGGAGTTTTGGCAAAATCTTGATAGTTTACCCACAAATAACACTTTTCTACAATTAAACGTTTCAACGTTTTATCATAGAAAACATTAAATCTGGAATCCATTCATCCATTTTCCAAAACGCTTATCCCTATTTGGATCATGAGTGGTGCTGCTGTCTATCTCCAGCTGTCAATGGGCAAGAGGCGGGGTAAACCCTGGACAGGTCACCAGTCCATTACAGGGCAACACAGAGACAAACAGGACAAACAACCATTCACACCTAAGGAGAATTTAGAGAGACCAACAAACCTAACAGTCATGTTTTTGGACTGTGGGAGGAAGCCGGAGTACCCGGAGAGAACCCACGCATGCACAGGGCAAGGGTAAGACTTGAACCCAGGACCTTCTTGCTGCAAGGCAACAGTGCTAACTACTGCGCCACTGTTAAACATTTTTTAAGTCACATTACGCCATTATAACATGACAAACTACAGCTCCCAGCATGCCTGCTGCTCCACATACTAGGTGTAAAAGCTGCAGTGGAAACTAGTTGCTTCTCCGGGATGCAGGAAAAGACGAGGTTGTCTGTCATACTTCGTGACTGCATGTTCAGGATGGATTCCTTCATCTTCTTATTTCCCCCGGACAGCTGAAACATCCCCTCAGTGAGCTTCCTGACTTCCTCCCTAAGCGATTCGTTCTCGGCTGTTACGGAGGCTAGCTGCTCCTGACTGTTGACCAGTGACTCTTTCAGGGCTTGAAATTCCTTGTGTAGAACTTCTACCAAGGTGAGACGGGCATCCATAGCTTCTTATCGATGGATTCCAGGACTACGCTTTGGCTCCTATCTGGAGATAATGTGGAAGCAGCGCTGGTTGAGCTCTCACAGGAGCGTTTTGTTGATGGTGTGTTCGTGGATGTGGTACTTTTTGGCTTCCCCATTACAATGCTGTCGAAACACTTGTCCAGGTAGCACTCAAGGCTATTTAAGCTCACCTCGTCCAGTTTCTTTTATCGTGAAATATGAGACTGTTGTTAATGTTAAAACCTTACTTTGTTTAATTTTCAATTATTGGCTTGTTCTTACATGGATGGACCTAATTGAAACTCCATGTATACCGCCATTTTAGCACAGCTCTCGTGAGATCTCAGCTGCTCATCTCCCTCAGGTTTTGGATCATCTCCCTCGGTTAGAAGTAGGTTCAATGTCAATGTTTTTACTCGAGAAGGAGTTAGTTGAACTGTCTCTTGAATGCTTCATGTGATAAGCTCTTTATTGATAAGGAGCCAACACTTGAATATCCATACATTTGTGCAGGTAGGCTATGTTTATTTATTCTCAGCAGAATAAAAACATCATACAATCCATTAGGGGTGTTCATGTGAGCTTCAGTGTTGCCTATTCTGTTCATTGTAAGTGACTCTGTGCTTGTTTTTCTCCAAAGTCCCTCTCAACTTTTGGTGGTTGGTCATTGTGGTCTCTTTAGTTTGGTTTTGAACACAAAGTGGCTCTTTTGGACTCTGCTTTTTTTCGACAGAACAGCCTTTTTCTGGTTATCACACCAGACAAGAGCTACCAGAACCCCCTCTCCCCCCCCGACTATCTTGCGAGCAGGCAAAGTCCCGTTATCTATAAATACAGGATAAATACATGCATTTGTGATGACTAGAAGTGCCGACTGTATTACAGTGTGGTGGTTTGCTTGGTGGGTTTCGGCTAGTTTTCATGGATAAAGTGGATTGTTTCTCTCACAGTGATCGTGTGTGTGTGTCTGTCTGTCTGTCTGTCTGTCTGTTTACAGCGGGATAATTTACATTGACTTAACAACTTTAGAAAAGAAGCTGTTATTATGTCTATTTTTTGCCGTAAGCCCTATAACATTTTACAACATAGGCCTGTAACAGTGTATATTTCTTAATATCAGCTCTAATTCTATGCAAATTCAGCGGGTTTTACTCGCTTTTCAGCCGTTGTGAAAGAGGAGAGGACAACCTATCCCACTTTCTACTAGCTCTGCTTTCTTTCAGCCAAGGTTTCTTTGCAGGGTTTCATGCTCAAAGCATGTTGAAATTAAGCTCCTGGGTAGTTGTCATCTTTCAAAATGAATGGAATTGTTTATTTTTTTGTTTTTTATGTGTCTTGTCTGGCAGTGTAGCATATTCTTTTGATCCATTGTATATATGAAGATTCACTGTATATAACTGAATGCACCTTTCCAACTCTGCACCTTCTTGTATGAGCAGATGTGGCAAGTGAATTTCTCCATTGTGAAATCAATAAAGCCTATGTTATCTTATCTTAAGAATTGGTGTCTTAATGCCAAAGAGATCCCAACAGATTTACTTTCACGAGTGGAGCATTACTGCTTTAGTGCTCCAACGTTTGTAAATTCAAAGCCATTCTAAACAGAAAAATAGTCGTCTTTTATAAGACAGAATCCGGAAAGTCTCAATCTAAATTTGAAACAGACCTTTCAGACTTTTATTCAGTGAGCATTATTATGGGATTAAATCATTGAAAGTTTCCTGGGAGTTAAAATTTTCTGCAATTATTGCTAAACTGCTTTTAATAATTAACACTCACATTTCTGCCAAGGCCATTGTGCTGTGTGTAAGGATCCTCTTGTATGCAGATCTGCTGACCAGATGGAGCCAGCAGAGCACGGCCCGGACGTGGCAAGTGGCGGAGCAGCAGAGTCCTCGGTGATGGTTGTCGCGGAGGGTGACCTCGGCGAGGCAGAGTCAGCCGGTGGCAGAGCAACAGGAACTCAGGCAGCGAGCGTCGTAGTGGGCGACCCCAGCAAGGCAACAAAGTCTAGCACAGGAGTCGCAGTTGGCGACCTCGGTCGAGCGGCACAGTCTAGCATGGGCGTCGCAATCGGCGACCAGGGCGAAGAAATGGTAACTCAGCTGGCTGGCGAAAACTTGGTGGCTGGCGGCGGGACCTAAGGGACTTCTCTGAGGTGCAGTGGAGAGCACTGGAGGTCCCCGAACTACAGGGTACAGCAGGCGTCAAACTATTGGGTTCAGATGGGGCTAAACTACTGAATCCAGGCGGCGCCAAACTACAGGCTACGGGCGGCGCCCGACTAGGCAAGGCAAGGAAAATTTATTGATATAGCACAATTCAGTACAGAGACAATGCAAAGTGCTTTATATGATTAAAAACAGAATAAAAGCAAGTAGGAATAAAATGTAGAAACAAAAAAGAACATTAAAAACAGTAAAACCGTTTAACTAGAACAGTCAAAAGCAATCCTAAACAGATGTGTTTTTAATATTGATTTAAAAGAACTCAGGCTTTCCGCACTTTTACAGTTTTCTGGCAGTTTGTTCCTGATAATGGAGCATAGGAACTAAATGCTGCTTCTCCATGTTTGGTTCTGGTTCTAGGTATGCAGAGCAGGCTGGAGTCAGAAGACCTGAGTGGTCTGAATGGTTGATACACTGATAACAAGTCTGTGATGTATTTAGGTGCTAATTCAGGGATTTATAGACTAACAGAAGTATTTTAAAGTCTATTCTCTGAGATACAGGGAGCCAGTGTAAGGACTTTAGAACTGGGGTTATGTGCTCTACTTTCTTAGTCTTAGTGAGGACGCGGGCAGCAGCGTTCTGGATCAGCTGCAGCTGTCTGATCCACTTTTTAGGCAGACCTGTGAAAACACCGTTGCAGTAATCAATTCTACTAAATATAAACGCATGGATTAGTTTTTCCAGATCCTTCTGAGACATTAGTCCTTTAATCCTGGAAATTTTCTTCAGGTGATAGAAAGCCGACCTTGTAATTGTCTTTAGATGCTTTTGGAGGTTCAGGTCTGAGTCCATCACTACTCCCAGGTTTCGGGCCTGATCAGTGGTTTCTAGCTGAAGCGACTGAAGCTGTGTGCTAACTTTTGATCTCTCCTCTATTGGTCCAAATATTATTACTTCAGTTTTGTTTTTATTCAATTGAAGAAAGTTTTGACACATCCAGGCATTGATTTCTTTTAGGCATTTACTCAGTGCTTGAACTGGTTCATAGTCACCTGGTGACATGGTGATGTAAAGCTGTGTGTCGTCTGCATAGTTATGGTAGCTGATGTTATTTTTTATTATCTGGGCTAGAGGGAGCATGTAGATATTGAACATGAGGGGACCCAGGATGGACCCTTGGGGAACGTGATTATTGTCATCTCTGATGTAAAGTTACCTACTGATACAAAAAAGTCCTTTAAGTATGATTTAAACCAGTGGAGAGCTGTACCAGAGAGGCCGACCCAGTTCTCCAGGCGTTCTAACAGAATGGAGTGATCGACAGTATCAATGCTGCCCTAAGGTCCAATAGTACCAGCACGGTGGTTCTTCCACAGTCTGTATTTATATGGATGTCATTAAACACCTTGATAAGGGCCGTCTCTGTACTGTGGTGAGAAGCCAGACTGGAAAACGTCAAAGCGGCTGGTCGTTGTTAAGAAGGTGATTAATTGTTGAAACACAGCTTTTTCAATAATCTTACTGATAAAGGGGAGATTTGAGATGGGCCTGTAGTTTTGGAGTAGAAGTTTGTCTAAATTGTTTTTATTCAGCAGTGGTTTGATATTTGCTGTTTTTAGGGACTGGGGGAAAACACCTGACAGAAGGGAGGTGTTTATTATCTGAGTCAACTCAGACGCTATGACAGGCAGAACGTTCTTAAAGAACGCTGTGGGGAGAACATCAAGGCAGCTTGAGGAGGAACTTAGCTGCTGAATGATCTGCTCTAAGCTTTTGGAGTTTATTTGGCTGAATTGAGACATTTTGTCAGGATAAGTTCCAGCTGAATACGGCTTTGGTTCTGGAGCTGGTGTGGATGTACAAACTGATCCTCTAATTTTTAGGATTTTTTCAGTAAAGCAGTTAGCAAATTCATTGCAGGCCCTGGTGGAGTGGAGTTCAGAAGCCACTGATACAGGAGGATTTGTTAGCCTGTCGACTGTGGCAAATAAGACACGAGCATTAATAATGTTTTTCTTGATGATCTCAGAGAAGAAAGATTCTCTTGCATTTTTCAGTTGTAAGTTATATCTGTAAAGTCTCTCTTTATAGATGTCGTAGTGAACCTGGAGTCTGTTCTTTCTCCACCTGCGTTCAGCTTTCCGACACTCCCTTTTTTCACTTCTAACTGCTGGAGCATTTCTCCAAGGAGATTTTTTCTTCCCGGAAACAACTTTCACTTTAACTGGAGCAATGCAGTTAATGATGTCTGAGACTTTAGACTGATAGTCATCTACTAGCTCATCTACTGAGTTGCAGCCCAAGGTTAAAGTAGCAAAGTAAGCTTGAATAAAAGTTTCTGTGGCATTGTCCTTAAAGGTGCGTTTTCTTACGATGTCCCTTTGGCTAAATGAGTCACTGGAAATTATGCTTTCAAAGGTAACAGAAATGTGATCAGATAGGGCAACATCAGTTACATTGACCTGTGAAATGTTTAGACCTTTAGTGATGATCAAGTCTAAAATATGTCCCTGTTTGTGTGTTGGCTGTTTAACATGTTGAGTTAAACCAAGGTTTCTAAGTGTGTCACACAGTTCTTTTGCATTTCCGTCTTCAGGGTTGTCAACGTGAAAGTTGAAGTCTCCCACAATAATTAAACAGTCATAATCAACACATATCACAGACAAGAGGTCACTAAAATCCTTTAAAAAGTTTGATGTGGACTTAGGAGGCCTGTAAACATTCAGAAACATAGTTCGTACCGGGCTCTTTACCTGGAGAGCCAAATGTTCAAGAGTAAAACTTTCCCAAAAACACCTTTTTACATTTTAGTGAATCATTAAACAATGTTTCTACTCCTCCACCTTTCCTTTGCTGTCTGGGTTAGGGTTCACAAATTGTAGTTTGGAGGAGTCGACTCCAGCAGAATGGCTGCTTCATTAGATTCATGTAACCATGTTTCTGTTAAAAACATTACATCAAGATTATTGTCAATATTGAAGTCATTAATTAAAACGGATTTTCCTGACAGAGATCTAATGTTTAATAAACCCAGTTTATATGACTTAGTGGTTGATGATGTCTCTGTGGCAGGTTGCATCTGACACTTTATGATTTTTAAGTATTTGTTCCTGTTTATCCTTTTGTTTTTCTTATTTCTGCCATGTATCATCACAGATATTCCATAATCTTCGGCAAAAGGCCCAAGCTGATTCTGGAAACTGACATGTCTGATAAACATGTGGCCAGGGCCCGATCTGTCTCACAGCGAAGTAATCTGGAGGTCCTAAGCACCAGAATGTTCTGTGATACGTAGAGGAGGAGGATCTGAGGCTCTGAGGCCTTTGGAGAATCCTGGTTTAGTCACAGCAGAATGGCTATGTGGAGAGGATGTCATCTGTAGGCCAATCTTAAATACTTTGTTCATGTTGTGAAAAAATTCCAGAAAAGGAATTTCTGGGCTTTGTGGAGAAGAAGGGGAGGCGGGTCCAGTCTGGACCGGTGTTCATGACGATGGAGGTTCTTGGTCCTCTCTTTGTCCTGCTGAGATCTGGGATGAATCCTCCTGTAGCTCTGACGCAGCCTCTTTCTGTGTCATCTTTCTCATCTTCATCTTGGCTTGTTCGGGCTGTACTGGGCTTATCATTTGTTTTGGCACTGGTTGAGCTTTGTTTTGAGAAACACCTTGACATTAAGGCCATCACCTAAATTCAACAGATGAATGTAATCCTCTTTCAATACTTCTGATTTTCTTATCCGGTTGATGTCATCCAGGGCAGCTTGTATTATGAGTCTTTCCAGGGTCGGGCGTTCTTTCAAGATCCTTGGAAGGATGTCTGATACATTAGACACCAGGCCACAGTTCCTATGGTTAGAAATCAACACCTCTGTTTTTTTCTTGTTACAGAAATGTTTAATCACACTTACAGATCCATTGCATAAAATCAGGGTCCTTGGCCCTGTGGCGTGTTTCTTCTCTGGTAGCTTAGAGTGAAGATTGTTGACATACCTCTAATTGTTGTCATCATCCTCCTGGGTCACATTTTGGAGCGGAGCGAATCTGTTTAGTAACGGAATTCCAACATTTCCAGCAGGTTTACTCCAATCATTTGTTGTGAGAACAGCCCGCTGTTGTTTCCCTTGTCCTGGGACAGTTCTCTGTAGTCTCGGCCAGTTTTCTTTGTCTAGGCGTGGGGTTCATTGATCCTTTGGTCTTGCACCCAGAGTGGTCCAGGGATTCTCATTTTCCTCAGGGAACTGTTTGCTGAGTCGCTGGGCTGGTGGTCACCGTTCGGAATCACAGGCAGGGTTGTTTCATTTCCATGCGTGGCGTTTACATCATAATGCACTTCGAGTCAACAGATTTTCAGTTCCATAACAGCTATCTTCTGTAAAAGCTTGTCAAAGTCCATTGTGGTGAAGGTAGGCATCTTTTCAAAATCAAAAATAAAAAAAATAAAATAACTAAATCCAACTTTCTGTGGTTTTGGTTAAGCGATAAAAAGGAGATAAAAAGTAAAAGTTAGGAAAATGCAAGCAAGCAGGGAGCAGAGAAAAAAGCGTCCGAGCAAGCTGAGAGACGGAGAGTCTAACAGGCATGGAATGGGCAAACAGAAGAATCCGGCGTTGAGCAATGACAGCCAGTGTGTTTAAATATCTAGGCAGGGTTGAAGAATGATAAATGAAGCAGAGGACCTAATCAGAGGAACCCGGCACCTACAGAGACTACAGGTCTCTGTAGGTGCCGGGTTGCAGATTTCAGGAGGCGGGTCCCCCTGGAGCCCCTTGCAGGACTTGGGAGCGAGGATGGGAGACAGTTCCACCTGGACCCCCTCACTGGACTCGGGAGTGGTGGAGAGAGGCAGGTCCTCCTGCACCCCCTCCTCAGGAAACTCGGGAGGCAGGACCCCCTGATGAGGCCAGTGGCGGCAAAGCAGCAGCCGGCCAGCAGGGGAGAAAGTCATCCCGGTCACCATAAAAGAAGTCCCACAGCTGGGTCTCCTCGATGTGCGGGGCCCGAACCGATGGGATTGTAACCCTCCAATCCTTAGCCTTTAGCCCGCACCCTAGGGACCAGCTGCATTTCTAGGAGGTGGTGACCGAGACGACGGCTAACCGAGAAACCTCCACCCCGACCCGCCGGAGCAGCTGCGACTCTGGCAGGGAGATGGAGGTGACGTTAGCCCCAGTTGGCGGAAACGCTGGTTCCATACGATCTGCGCCACTTTCAGTCAAGCCCACGGCGGATCAAAGGCTGCACAACTGTCCAGCACTCACACATAGGGACACACACACAGAGTCTTGTTAAGAGGCAGTTTATTGAAAGCTTTGCATTGTGGATGAGAGAACGAGAGTCTTTACCGGGGTGGAGAAGATGGATGAGGAACACTGAAGCCGGCTGACAGGAGGGAGCTGGAGAACTGGAGAGCCCTCGGAGAACTGTGGGTGCTGCGCTGCAGAGACTGGAATCCCTTTGAGCAGGTGAGAGAGTGCTTGGAGTGCTGGGGCATTAGTTGGACTGGCAGCATGGCAGAGGAAGAATTCTTAGGACACAGGGGCTGCAGTAGAACCAGCAGTACAGCAGAGAGAGTTCTTGGGACTTAATGCTCTTTTAAAGGTATACTATGCAACCGGGGTTGATTTTCCAGCGAGGCTCCCTCCAGAGGGTGAAAGTAAAAGTGCACTGTCATAAAGATGCTCAGCTGTTCTGGTTTCTCCGTCAAGCCAGGCGCTGTTGTTTTGAGCTTAGCAGACAGGCGAACGCAACGAAAAGTCAAAAAAACGGCAGTACAAACAATGACTAACACAGTGAAGGTATGAACATCAGGGTTTCCCGCAGCGCTATCTTGGCGAGGCGGCCGCCACGGCCGCCTCGCCGCGGCCGCCACGGTAGTGTCTCGCCAACATTCAAAAAAAAAAAAAATAATAAAAAATAATAATAATGCTTGCATGTTTATTTGAGGTTAACACGCGGTTCTTTGTTGTTGCTTTCGCGCGTGCATATACTGAATGGCAGGGCAAAAACACGTGGAGTTCTCGCCGTAAAGCAAGACCGACTCTCGTGATGCACCAGACTTCTGAGCCTGTTGGTGCGGGCCGAGGGCTCCTGCAATTGCAAGTGCGGTATTTCCCCCACAGACCACCAGGGCAGCCGAGAAAACCTTAGTTTGACCTGAAATGACTCATTTAATCATCCAAAACGGTATGGAACACATTAATTAACTGAAAAATGTTGCATAGTATGCCTGATCCAGAACGCTGCTGCCCACGTCCTCACTAAGACTAAGAAAGTAGAGAACATAACCCCAGTTCTAAAGTCCTTCCATGGCTCCCTGTATCTCAGAGAATAGACTTTAAAATACTTCTGTTAGTCTATAAATCCCTGAATGGCCTAACACCTAAATACATCACAGACTTGTTATCAGTGTATCAACCCTCCAGACCACTAAGGTCTTCTGGCTCCAGTCTACTCCACATACCTAGAACCAGAACTAAACATGGAGAAGCAGCATTTAGTTCCTATGCTCCGTTTATCTGGAACAAACTTCCAGAAAACTGTAAAGGTGTGGAAAGCCTGAGTTCTTTTAAATCAAGATTAAAAACACATCTGTTTAAAATTGCCTTTGACTGTTCTAGTTAAACAGTTTTACTGTTTTTAATGTTCTTTTTTGTTACTACATTCTATCCCTAATTGCTTTTATTCTATTTTCTATCTACATTTTATTATTTTGGTATATCTTAATCATGTAAAGCACTTTGTATTGTCTTGTACTGAATTGTGCTATATAAATAAATTTGCCTTGCCTTGCCTTGCCTTTAATGCTCGTAGAAATAATTTTAATGCCATCAACAAGCAAGTACCCCTATATATATATATATATATATATATATATATATATATATATATATATATATATATATATATATATATATATAGAGAGAGAGAGAGAGAGAGAGAGAGAGAGAGAGAGAGAGAGAACTTGTTGATGGCTGTGTTCAGACAACAGAGCTCCTCCGCATGCAATATGGCATTGGATCCAAATGTTGTTCGAAGACGGTCTGATTTCCCTACGTTAGTGGCGGTATAGCTTGCTCCAGCTGCTGCTGTGCTGTTTATGCTGCTTGCTAGCTAATGCGGACGTGACTTCGTTGGTTACAGAAAAGTAACTTGACATTGTTAGCCGTTGTCTGTCCCTTGCAGCTGATCTGTGGCTGTCTGCAGTAGTGTAGTGGTCCCTGGAGAAGTGGCTATACTCTCAGTGTTTGCCCTTTTAGACGCAGCTCTAAAAGGGCATTGTTTTAGAAACAATGACACGTAACACTGCTCTATTTAGTTTACCCAAAAATCCATCACTAGGGTTTACTGATTTTAGCCTAAAATATTTAGCCAAAAACATTTAGATAAAAATATTTCCTTGAGCTACTATGTGAGGTGTGAAAATACTGTTGTCTTTTTTTTTTAAGATTTAATCTAGCTTCTGGCAGGTAATGTAAAAATTTATTTGGTTTATATTGAAGGAATTCCTACCCTACATCCAGAATCAACTTTTCATTACTTTACTGTGGGTTTTTTAATATAGACCTAGATGATAAGGCATATGGAAAGTCCTAAATTTAATGAGAAAGAGATAAAGTTAATAACGAGGAGAACATCAAAACTCAAATCTCTTTGTCTTTGCAAATTATGAATTGTCAAATATACCAGTTGAAACACCCAAAGAACTGTTGATTCTGTTGATTTAGACACCTGACAATGAATGTTTATACCCTCGATTTTAAAATGGATGGTGATTTTAAACTTGACAGTCAAAAATGACTTCAGTTAAGTCATTTTTATCATGTAAGGAACAAAGAAAAGGTAAAACCTATTCTTTCAAGGCAAAAATATTGAAGCACTACTCTAAGCCTTCATTTCTTCATGGCTGGATTAGTTTATTTCTCTTTATCTCTGAATCGGTCAGTCCTCCCTCAGATGTCTGCAGTTGGTTCAAATGCTGCTGCACACCTTTTAATGGAAAAATATAAAATAAAGCATATTACCCCATCCTGGCCTCCCTTCACTGGTTGCCTGTTTATCTTAGAGTTCAGTTTACCTCGTGTTAAAGTGCTCTTTAAATAATGATGACAATGATGATGATTATGATCACAAGAAACTTTTGCATCGTCACCCAGAAGCTGAAAAGAAAAGAGACAAAAAAAACATTTTCACACCTCACTTAGTAACTCAAGGATTTTTTTTACACTAAATATTTAGAATAAAATATTAAACTGTTTATTGGTTGTTGTTTTTTTCTTCAATCCCACCATTATGTTTAGTAATTTCTGCCAAAAGCTGCAGCATTTTCATTTAATCCATCTGAATGCAGTATTTGCAAGCCCTGCTCTGATTGGATGGAAAGAACCCTGTCTGTGATAGGCTGGTGAGGAGGACAGTTTTTGAAGTCACAAGCGCACAGACAGAAGCTCAAACAAAAGACAGACGCTCCAGAAGTGGGTATACGTAGTTCTGACTGAAAAATAAGTGGCTATGCGCCGTATACCCGCATACACCATGGACTACACTGTCCAACTTCATGTGGGATCGTGAAGCAATGACACCCATTGTGCAAAGCTTAATTTTTTTTTTACAAACACGGCAAAATCCTTCATAATCTTTACCGTCGACAGGCTGCAGCCATGTCCCGAATTCCTCGTTTTCCACCCACTTTTGTTGAAATTAGCATTTTCCCCCCATTCTCTAGCTCTTTTTCCGTCTTGAGCTCCTTTTCCGAACATTGTAAAAACATACGGCTTTACGATCAACCGGAAACAGTTCCGCGCAAACACGCGGAATCAGTTATATCTGATATAATATATCTGACGAGACAGTTTTTATGACCGTATTTTTTTAAGAAAAAAAAAAAGGCATTTTTAATGCCACAGATAATCACATTTAATGATTTTAATGCCAATTAAGGCCTTAATTTTAGAAATTTTTATTTACAGTTTTTTTGGATTGCTTACACACTGAAGTTAAAAGTAGTACACTATTAGCAAAACCTTACACTTAAGAAGCAAAACATCAGCCCATATTTGCACAACTATAAGCACATTGTCAACCTCACACTTGTTGCAAAACTCTACACACAGTGATTTGCAAAACACTAAACACACTTAACATACATTACACACAAAATTATATTATGAAGTCACTTCCTTGCAATACCAAAGCACTGACTGTCAAATTACCGCACCTTCCAACCAATTGATTCAACACAGTCATCAGGTGTGCAAACACTTGTTTGCTTAATTGTAGACACACCAATCAGGTGTATAAGCACTATAAAAAGCAGCAGGAGTTCATCGGTCTTCAAGCACAATGGAAAGACGAGGTGGAGGACGAGGTTGAGGACGAGGTGGAGGAGGAGGAGGACATGGACAAGGAGGAGGAGAAGGACAAGGAGGAGGAGAAGGACAAGGAGGAAGGGGAGGAAGAGGAATCAACAGAGGAGGAATCAACGGAAGAGGAAGAGATGGAGGCCATGCTGGAGGAAGAGGAAGACAAGAACGTGCTCAAAGAGGACCGAATCTGACAAATGAGATCCGCGCAACACTGGTTGACCACGTTGTCAACCACGGCCTGACGCTGAGGGAGGCTGGACTGTGAGTACATCCAAATCTAAGCCGATACACAGTGACAAGTGTGATAAGAACATTTTGACTGGAAAATAGGTATTGTAAAAATATCCTCATATCAAAAACATCTGCACGGTTTCAGCAACTGTTTACAGTACTGTATTCTATGCACTATCAGCACTTCTGTTACCTTTTCCTGTGAAATTACTGTACTATTGTTTACTGTTTTTTTTCTACATAGGATTGAGGGTCAGGAACGACGAGGGGGAAGGCCTCCTATGTTCACAGAACAGCAAGAGAGGGAGATAGTAAACATGGTTTTGGCCAACAATGCTATAACCCTCAATCAGCTCCAAGCTAACATTGTCAATAACCACGTCGGTTTCAACATCAACACTGGCACGCATCCTAATAAAAAACCATATTCAAATGAAGAAAATGTATCGAGTGCCTTTCGAGCGCAATTCCGAAAGGGTGAAACGACTGCGGCATGATTATGCAGAGGTATGTATTCACCTAAGCATTGTGATCTTGCATACTGTCTCATAATCTTTTACTGTACTGTAATATGTATACTAGAGCTACACTGAACACAATTTTGCCTGACACTGTTCTTCAGAGAGTTTTACAAATGGATGGAGAGGAGATCCAGCATGAGTTCATTTACGTAGATGAGGCTGGGTTCAACCTGACGAGAACACGAAGGAGGGGAAGAAACATCATTGGCCACAGGGCTATAGTCAATGTCCCAGGGCAACGTGGGGGTAATATAACACTCTGTGCAGCCATTACACAGAATGGGGTCCTCCACCGCCATGCCCATATGGGCCCTTACAACACAGCACTCATACTTACATTCTTGGACCAATTGCACAACATAACAGCAGCAAATCAAATCGATCACATGCAATACATTGTTGTCTGGGACAATGTCTCTTTCCACCGCTCTGCTCTGGTTCAGAACTGGTTTCAGCAACATCCGCATTTCACCGTCCTATATCTTCCACCATACTCTCCATTTCTCAACCCTATAGAAGAGTTTTTCTCGGCATGGCGGTGGAAGGTATATGATCTTCGTCTCCAGGCTGAGGTACCCCTCATCCAAGCCATGAAGGAGGCCTGTGACCAGATGGAGGTAGCAGCAATGCAAGGATGGATTCGTCATTCAAGACGTTTCTTTCCAAGGTGTCTTGCTAATGACAACATTGCCTGCGATGTTGATGAAATTCTCTGGCCAGATCCAGCTAGGCGAAGAGACAATGTCTAGTTTTTGTTTTGTTTTGTTTTTTACAGTAAACTTACAGTACAATACGTAAAGTGACATTTTGTTACAGTATTATGAATCTCCATGTCAACATTTTGGGCGTGTTGAGAAATAAATGAGTTTCTTCAGTCTGCAACATTGGTCTTGTGTAGTGTTTGGTGAATTTACATTATATTTGTACTTTGTTGATGGTAGCCAACTCTAATCATAGGGAAGTAGAAGTGCTAAAAGTGTTTTAGGTTTATCACAGCAGAGTGTAACTCGTGCAAACAGAGTATAGTAATGTGAAACGTGTGTTTCATATGGTAACAAAGTGTGGTTTTTAAACAGAAGTGTATAGTTTTTACAAGAGTGTTTAATTATGCAAATAATCTGTAGTGTTTTGCTAATTGGGTGTGTGGTTGTGCTAATTGTGTGTAGTGTTTTGAAAACACGGGCCCTGTTTTGACAATCGTGCTTAAGCAATCCAAAAAAACTGTAAATGACTTTCTTTTTTTGGGGGGGATTTTTTGCGGCTCTAGTGGCTCACTTTTTTTTCGAAAGTAGGCCGACAGGAAGGGGGTAGAAGAGGGGGAGAGACATTTGGCAAAGGACCACGGGTCAGATTCGAACCCGGGTCGACCGCGTCAAGGACTAAGGCCTCTGTATATGGGTCGCGCTACCCGCTGCGCCACATGCGCGCCCGACTTTTAATGATTTTTTAATGCCCCATGGAAACCCTATTCTTTGGGTCAAGCAAACTACCTTTAACATGTATTTATTCAATTTGGCACCACATTTACTTTTTTCTATGTTTTTCTTCAACTTCAGCTTAGTTGTTCTTCCTCTTCAGCCAGGTGATCTCGTAAATGTATTTATGTTCAGAGCTGCAATTCTCTTGACAGAGTCAACATTTTGCTGTTGGGTTCTGGGAGTTTCTCCCTCTGTTTTTCGCTGCTGCTTCCTCTAGTCTCCACAGGTGGTTTCTGAGAGCAGGGTGGTCGAAGGTTGATAGGTGTGACTCATTACCCCATCAGGCAGGAGGCTTAAAAGGAGCTTGCTGCCAGCACGTCAGTGCCAGAGTGTTAACCTATGTGGTATGCCTCTAGCTAGTCTTTGTCTCCAGCATTTCTCCCAAGAGAATGTTCTCACTGTGTTTGTGTACTCCTCCTCAGGTAGCCTCCGTGTTCCTGGATTTCATCTCCAGAAGTTCCTTGGTTTTTGAACGACCAGACTAAAGCCTACAGATACTCACCTCGCCGTTTCTCCTGCTGGCAGCTTCCTGGCATTCTCCTCCTCCGAGTTCCACTCTTCAATCGAACCCTGCTCACCCTCCAACAGCTCCACCACGATAATTTATCTCTTTATATATATTTTTTTTACTACTTTATACTTTTTCTTTTAGTTTCATACCATTGTATACTGGCCAGTTTCTTGTCTTTTTTTTTTTTTTTTTTTCACATTTAATCGAGTTAAGCCTCTTTAGGAAGGGCTTATTGGAGCCATCTAAACCAAAGAACTTGACCATGGTTGACACTTTTTTGACCGCTTAGGGTGGTCGACGGACCTTAAACCATAACAGAGTCTAAAACGACTCTCTGTTGCAGAATGGTTGGACATGGCTAAGATTTGGTGCTGAGTCCTTGACCACTGTCCTTACCCTGCTATGTCCACGTGTTACTCTTCCTTATTATTATATATTCTGAACAATTCCTCTGCCCTCAAAATTACAAAGAAATATGCTCACAGAAGATCGGACATCATAGCCTCTAGAGATTTCAAAAAGGAAATGTCACCTTATTTTCTTTGCAGTTGCCGCTGTGATGTCATCTCCCTCTGTGGCACCTCACCAAAAAAATAAAGATTAAAAACACCGACTCATGTCAAGAAGAATTGACCACATCCAATTGTGGTCACCCCTGGTTCTTTTTCCTGAAAATATGTTTTCTTCAAATTGTAGACTTTAGTGACTTCTTTAGAAATAAAAGGACTCTTGAAACAGAACCTGTACTTTAACATATTTAATTTAAATGGGCAGAAGGATGTTTACAGCTTCAGTAAAGGACTCTCAACACAAACAATGTGAGATAGGTAGATTTCCAGATGTGAGGAAGAGTGTCCCACTCTCAGTTACATCAGCTTATATGGATGAGCAAAGCCTGCCACAGAATTAGTAAATTCTTGCCGTGTGGCCTTTGGGATATGTGGCATTGTGAGAATGAAAGACTTCAGGGACTCCAGGGTCCAGGGATATCCACGTGTCTATTCTGCCCCAAGATAACTGTCCATTTGTTTCTGCATGCCACACGTCCTTGGCTTTGTGAGATATCTGCTGTTTCTCTGGTAACTGTTTTTCGCAGCCCCCAGCCTCTGTGATCTCCTAATCCATAACAATTATTAATTGATTGTTCCTTTATTTAAAGTTATGGTTTCTTCTGTCTGGATGGATGTAGGTAGAGGTTGAAGGTTAGCATTCTCTTATAACGTAACAACTGACATCATATCATATTGTTCGCTTATTGAGGCCTATTGGTGGCTGAATAGAGGCAGTTTTTTTACACTTCTGACACTGTGAGTCAGATTCAGCTGGCCCTTAGAGTGATGGCTTGGTAGAAGAAACTGTTACCTAGACTGAAAAGTCTAGGTTTTTTAATTCGGTAAACGGCGAATAGTCTTGTCGTTTAGGCTGTTTGGCCACGTGAATGCAGTGTTTTGGGAGACCATAAACAGTCAATTTTGAAACCTGGTCCCAGAATGAATAAATTTCAGAGTGCCGGTTTTACTTTTGCATGTGTATATGTGAGCCACATCTTTTTAAAGTAATGATGTTGTAGCTTTGCCTACTTCTGTAAACCGCATGCACCTCACTCTCACAAATAACAAAGATGGTGTTGTTGGGTGTTGCGGCTTCTGTTATGGCTGTTAGTATCATCCTCTGACTCTTCCTTTTTAAAAACCCTGCCCAACAAAGTCAAACTTGTGGAAATCAAATACAATTTGAAAAAGATATCACCTTTTGAATGTTGGCACTCGGGCGGGGGCCCCGGCGGGGCCCCGGGGGTTCCGGTTACGGGGGTGTGCCGCTTTTGGTGTGGGCCGGCGCGCGCCCGGGTGTCCGCCTCTGCACGGGGCCTCTGGTGCGCTGGGGGGCCTCGGGGCCTGTTGAGCTGGTAGGGGGGCATGGTCATCAACATCTCAGGGCAGATGCTCTTCTCCTTCATTGGATAGGCACTCTGCTAGTGGGGGGAGGGGGACGGAGGGGGAGTAGGGACCTACCCAGCGTGGATGTGCAGGAAGAAGGTCCTGGGTTTGAGTCCCACCCTTGCCCTTGGTCTTTCTGCATGTTCTCTCTGTGCATCCGCACATGACTCTCTAAATTCTCCTTAAGTGTGAGTGTGTGCATGAATGGTTGTGTGTCCTATGTGTCTCTGTGTTGCCCTGTGACAGACTGGCTACCTGTCCAGGGTGTACCCCGCCTCTCGCCCAGTGAATCCTGGAGATAGGCACCAACATCCCTCGTGACCCCACTAGGGATAGGCATGTTAGAGAATATATATATATATATATATATATATATATATATATTTCTGAAGGTGTAATAGCCTGTTTGGGCATTTTAATATGCAATTTTGCAATAAATGACACTAATAAAATAAATGCTTGTACAAAAAATATTTTTATTTTGTTATTTTTCAAACACTTTTCAGAATTGGAATGAAAACATCCTGGTGCCAAATGTTAAACTCTGGACTATAATGGCTATATGACTAATCATGACGCCCTGATGTTTAAACAGTGTGTAAACAAATGTGTAAATAAATACCTGTTTTCATGCCGATATATTTTTTTTGCCTCTTAAACAAAGATAGACATGGTATTATGCATAAACATATAAATTAATAAAAATTGTACATACATCTAATTCTGAGCTTTCACACCAACAACAATAATTTCTTTGAATATTTTTGCTTGCTGTTTGTATCCGTATTCATAGAGTTTAAGCCTGGAAAAAGGTTTTAAATTTCCAGGTCATTCCAGTCTTACACTTTGCTTGTAACTGAGCAGGAGCTTAATACCCTGAAAGAGACTGTTTAGCAACTGTTTAGTAACTCCAGGTCCTTTGTTTGGCAACATAATTCAGCCTTAGTTTGTCAAATACAGAGAAAACAAATTAATAAGTATTAAAGTAAGGTTTATGGGTTGGGTTTCTGCAATGTTATCAACGTGTAAAAACTCATCTTCAGAACCAATGTCTGCTCAAAATGGTGATCTGCACCATGTAATCTACTTTCAGTAGTTATCACCGGTTATTGCACCGTAAACTGCAGAAAATACGGGCAGAGTTGCTCTGTCTGCCTTTACTACCATCGGCTCCTATGGCGGAGGGATATTTCAGCTGGATACACTCAAATGTAGTGCAGGCAGGCCTCTTAATAACCGCTGTTTCATCACTTATTTTAGAGCCCAAAAAAGCGATTTCACTTTCAGAAACCTGCCCAAAAAAACCGCAACCCGTGACTCATGAAATTTAGAAGCGCTTTTAGAAAAAAGAAGCCCAAAGTCGCTTGTGTCCGAGGGTAAAAGAAACTTCGCGCTCACTGTTGCCAACAGTGAACGCGATTAACAGCGACAAAAAAATTGTCGGCGTTAAAATGGGTTTACGTTAACGCCGTTAATAACGCGTTTAACTGACAGCACTAATATATATATATATATATATATATATATATATATATATATATATATATATATATATATATATATATATATATATATATATTGTCATGTTTTGGATGTGGCCCACATGCAGAGAAACACTTGGGAGGACAATGAGCAGTTCAGATATTTTATTAAACAGGTGCTGAGTCGGCCGGACACAGAACCCTAATGGATCAGAGTCCGAGGCAGGACGGAGCCAGTGTGTGGCGATGTCGGGAGAAAGGCAAGATGTTTTAGGCTGGGTCGCGGTGAGAGAATAATGAGACAGGGGCGCTTATCACAATGCACGGAGACCGGACCAGGGGGGAGTGGAGTGGAGGAGAGAACTTAGCGCTGTCAGCTGTGATGGAGGTTGGTGACTGAGCGACGGTGAGCGGCAGGAGCGAGGATGGGGTCCGAGCAGCGCCCGAGGTGGTCGAGGACAGCCGGGGGAACCAGGTGAGTCTGATCAGACTCAGTTTGATCAGGGAGACTCCAGGAATTAATCAATGAGCGATTCCAGGCAGGATAAGTACGTGGGAGCCACGGAGGGAAATCAAAGCACAAGGAACCTGGGTGGACAGGAGACACAGGTTAGATGTAAGTTTGAAACTGTCGACAGACAGTGGCCACATAATGATACCACTCAGGCTAACAGTGGTTTATAGGAGTGGTAACACTCTGGCATCCACCGGCTGTCTGAGCGCTGCTCTTATGCTCCAGCGCTGAATTGCAGAACGAGCCGCAGGTGTGCGCGCCCCGCCCACCAGTCAACTGCAGTCACCTGTGGAGAGAGCAGAGGGGACAGTGCCAGCAGAGAACTGCATGGCGCTGCCTGCTGAGTTCTGACACCACCTCCCCCTCAACGGTCGCCACCTGGCGACTCCGAGGAGGAAGTGGAGGCATGGGATGCCAAGAAGTACTCTATCAGAGCAGGATGAGAGATGAAGGAACCCGGTACCCAAGACCGGCCCTCAGGACCGCGGTCCTCCCAGTCGACGAAGTATTGGAAACCTCTACCTCGCCGACGGGAGTCCACGATCCTTCGGATCCGGCACCCCTGGTGGTCCTGGGTGGGAGGAGGGGGCTCGGCCAGAGGGCACAGGTTACAGGAGTGCACGGACTTGATTTGGGAAACGTGGAAGGTAGGGTGAACACGGGAGTGCGGACGAAGACGGACGGCCGTGGGGCTGATGATGATCTGTATTTCGTACGGGCCAGAATAACGGAGAGCTAATTTACGGCGAGAGGATTGGGTGGAAGTGTTCTGGGTGGAAAGCCAAACCAGCTGGCCGGGGCGGTAGTGGGGGGCTGGAATCTTCCTCCGATCGGCGAACCTGTGGTTTTGCTCTACGGATCTTTGAAGGGCCTGCTTCGTCTGGTTCCAGAACTCGTGGCAGCAGAGAATGTGTTGGTGTACGGATGGGGCGGCAATTTGTCGGGCACTGGTGGGGAATAAAGGGGGCTGATAGCCAAGAGAGGCTTCAAAAGGGGAGAGTCCGGTGGCTGAGAAGGTGTGGCTATTATGTGCGTATTCCACCCAGGGGAGGTATTTATTCCAATCCGCTGGGTTGGAAGATGTTAAACAGCGGAGGGTGGACTCCAGTTTCTGGTTCAGCCTCTCTGTCTGGCCGTTGGTCTGTGGATGGTACCCGGAGGAAAGCGTATACCTGGCTCCAAGAGCCGAGGCAAACTCTCTCCAAACCTGGGAGGTAAACTGGGGACCACGGTCAGACAGAATGTCTTGAGGTATGCCGTGCAGGCGAAAGACATGCTTCACCAGGAGCTGGGCCGTTTGGAGAGCAGAGGGGAGTTTACGAAGGGGGATCAGATGACAGGCCTTAGAAAACCTATCCACTATTGTGAGGATGGTGGACAGGCCTTGGGATTGCGGCAGGCCAGTGACAAAGTCTAACGCTATGTGGGACCACAGGCATTCCAGAGCGGGGAGTGGATGGAGGAGGCCAGTGGGTGGTCTGTTAGACGGTTTATTTTGTGCACAGGCAAGGCAAGCGAGGACAAACTCCTGGGCATCCCTGGACATTGATGGCCACCAGAAGTAACGGGAAAGGAAAGCAGTTGTATGGCGAACACCAGGGTGGGTGGAGAATTTCTCAGTGTGGGCCCACTGTAATACACAGGGATGAAGAGTAACGGGTACAAAGGTCCGATCAGGGGGTCCATTGCCTGGGTCAAAGTCGGATTGTTGGGCCTGCTGGATCAAATCTTCTATCTCCCAATGTATGGCTCCAACGGTGCAGGTGGGAGGTAAGATGAGGGCCGGTTCTTTTTCGGAGTCATGAGGGGCGTGCAAGCGAAAGAGGGCATCTGGCTTTTGATTCTTGGAACCTGGACGGTAGGAGACGGAGATGTCGAACCTGGAGAAAAAGAGGGACCAATGGGCCTTTCTTGGGTTGAGCCGCTTCACGGTCTGTAGGTAGGTGAAGTTCTTGTGGTCCGTCCAAATAACCATGGGCTGCTCGGACCCCTCGAGCCAGTGGCGCCATTCTTCGAGAGCGAGCTTAATGGCCAGCAGCTCTCTGTCTCCCACGTTGTAGTTGCGCTCAGTCGGGGATAAGCGCTGGGAGAAAAAGGCGCACGGATGGATTTTTGGTCCCTTGTGGAATGCTGGGAGAGCACGGCTCCAACCCCGGTGTCAGAGGCATCGATCTCATCAATAAACTGCTTTGCAGGGTCGGGATGTATGAGGACCGGTGCTCGAGAAAACTTGTTTTTTAATTTGGTAAACGGCAAGTCGGCGTCGGAACTCCAGCGGAAAGGCACCTTTGTGGGTGTGAGAGCGTGCAGGGGGGCGGCGATCTGACTGTAACCTCCTATAAACTGGCGATAAAAGTTGGCGAAGCCAAGGAAACGCTGGAGCTGCTTCCGTGTTTATATATATATATATATATATATATATATATATATATATATATATATATATATATATATATATGTATATAATGTGTATGTATATATATATATATATATATATATGTGTGTATATATATGTATATGTATATGTGTGTGTGTGTGTGTGTGTGTGTGTGTGTGTGTGTGTGTGTGTGTGTGTGTGTGTGTGTGTGTATATATACGATAAAATGCATTTCCCACTACAAACAATCACCTTAGGCACTTATATTAACAAATTGATGCAAATTAGCTTAACTCAAAGCAGATTTTAAGTTGATTGAAATTCTAACATCCTGATGACTGACACGATTCAGCCGGCGGAGCCGTGCAGTTTCTGCCAGTCCTGCCTTCTTTGCTTCCCTCTGCAGGTGTTTGCGGTTGACCAGTGAGCGGGGTGTGCTCACCTGTGTCTGATTCAGCAGCGTCCGGCCGCGCTATAAGAACCGGGCACGGACAGCAGGAGGATGCCAGAGCATTAACCTGAGTGGTATGTAAAGAGCCACTGTCATGGACAGACATCCAGTTTCTAGAACTGATTATTTCTCCTTTTGTGCATCCCAGGTCACACCTCGAGCTCCCCTGAGCGCCCTTCTCGTGGATCTCCCTCTCGTGTCATCTCCGGCTTTCGGGTATTGGTCCCCGCTCGGTGCGGTCCCTCGGATCCCTTTCCCCGTTGCCTAGTCACCGGGCCGAAGCTCCTCTGTACTCAACTGGTTCCTCCTGCTGCTCCTGGACCTCTGGTTTCTCCAGCGTTGCTCGGACCCACTCAGCCTGCGCCCACTGGTCACTCAGACACCTGCCACCAGCTCCATCAGGCAAGGCTGAGTCCACTCCATCCTCCCCGGTCCGGTTTTCTGCGTCTAGTGGTAAGCTGCGCCCAACTCTGACGTTGTTAGTCTCCATCAGCCTGTCTAACCACTCTCTTTCCCTTTCCCTGTCTGAACGTGTCCTGGCTGAGCCTCGTTCCCGCTGTCTTCGTACAACCGATCTCCTGTTATCAATAAATCCTTTGAAACTGATCCCTGCTGCCGATCATGTCCTGCATGTGGGCCAAACACTTAAAACCAATCATGACAATGACAATCTAGTGTTAATAATTAGTAAACTTACAACACTGAGTCAACTATATTGCAAACTTTCACGGGAGTTAATCTAAATATTTTAACCAGTTTTTAGTTAGACCAGCAAGTTACATTTTTGTTACTATCCCCAGGTATTCAATTTAGTTTTAGTTTAGGTTCCTGGGGATCATACATCTAGTATTCTCTTTTTGGCATTGTTGATTAAGTTTATAGATTATGTTCCTTTTATTTCTTGTCACTTAGTGTCCTGTGCATTATGTATTTATTTAGGTTATTCCTATTTCTGTTACATTGTTATGTTCCCACCTGTCATCCTTTTTCACTTAAGTAGTCTGTTTATTCCTTGTGGCTTTTGTATGTTTAGATCCTATGGCCTATTAGCCTCTGATATTTTATTGCACTCTCTCTCTCCCTCTGGTAACACCTGATTGTCTTCCTAATTGTCTTCACCTGCGCTTCTGATTTCTTCCCGTTGTTCCTTCCCTCTATATAAAGCCACCTGATTTCCTTCACCAGTTGTCAGGTCCTCTGTCAAGCTCCCTGTGTTTTCTGGTTCACGTCTTTGTCTGCCCTGCCTGCAAGGGTTTGTTAATTTCACTCAATAAATCATCGTATTTACTTCAATATGAGTCTCCCAAACTCTTGTCTACACTTAGGTCCGCAAACCAGCCCACGTCATTTTAAGCGGTTAAATGATGACATGTGGCTAAACATGTCATCACTGGTCACATCAGTAAAACATGCATGTTTGCATAGACAAAATCAACATTCCAGTATAAGAAATAAAAAAAATATTTCTTGACATAAATTGATGACAGCAACAAACACTGACTTACAGCATATAAAGTTTTAAATGAAAGTAAAAAATAGAATGAATCAATCCAGGATTCTAAGTGTCAGCACCTCTTTTTGATTCATTTTTGGCTTATTCTGCACTCTGAGTGGTGTAGTGCTGTGTGGTGCATCCAAATTGCTGAATACATACTTAAAGTATGGATTTTTCCATGGAGTTAAGCTGTCAGTTTAGCACCCTTAGTTGATGTGATTTTGTCTCTGCTGGATTTGGTGCCTGCTTCCTGATGGGAGAAACAGAAACGTTAATCAATACATTCTCCCCCTTCTTGACTTGCCCTGTCTCTCTAAGATCAAAAACAAGCAAACAAAAGAGCAGCTAAGCCTCACCAACATGGACTTAGATGTGACAGCAACTTTATAGAAAAAAGAAAGAGCAGTGTTGATGCTTAAAGCACCTTGGTGAACATATATTGTGACAATGTCTTCTGCTACATTCTTTGTCTTTAGATATTAAACAATGTCCTTTTGTCCTTGGTGTAAAATACACAAGCCATTGGTTGGGATGCCCGACAGGAAAGGAGAGCTTGCAAAGTAAAAGATAAGAGTAGGTATTAACTTGCAGAATGAAACAAATAAAGACTTAGAAAACATTCACGTGCATGTTGTTGTTTTTTTATTCAGAGGTGCTTCTACAGTACTTTGCACAGAAGTCACACAGGCATACTTCTCTTGTCATTAATCATACTGATAGGCCTTTGGTTGTCCCTTGGCAGGTATGTGCTGGGAACATTAGTTTTCTATTTGTGATGGCAAACACATGTGCACAAGACACCACCCATGTATATACATGTGGGACCATGAGCTGATGTTTACCTTGCTTGAACCCACCAATATACAACTTGCTGCAAATGTTTTTTCATGCTTTGATAGCAGTTACAATCAAAGTAGACAATGTAAATAAAGCAATCAGGGATTTAAATATCATCCTGAAAATTTTCCACACATTAGTTACTGTCCTGTTTTTTGTATTTCAGGTATACCACATGGAAAGACTGTTTGCCTAAACAAGACAGGGCAGTTTTACTCAACATCTAGTTTGTATCTTACTTGCATAACTGACCTTACAAAACGTCAAGACTGCATCTGGCATAAAACTAGACTTGACACATCTGTGAAATTGGAGATTTCATTTGTGTGTGTATGTGTTACTATTTAATAATTTTTGGACAGTTGAAAGATGTTTCTGTTCAATGCACAGATGTAACACAAATATTGTTATGCAGAGCTGTAAATTATATTTACATAGAAAAATAGTTACATTGACACCATTGACAGGCATCGAGTGAATGGGAGGTGTTGCTGGAAGTTATGCAAAGTTATTCAAATTAACAGCTTTTGTTAATGCCCAACTGGCTTCCCAATTGATCCTAAAGAAACTTTAAGGCCTGTTTTCCCACGACCTTCGTAGGAGAGTGCCAACGTTGAAATTGTTATTTCTTAAATTATTTTTTGATTTTCACTAGCTTGACACCATTAAAAAGCTTAGATTCCACTCCTTCAGGATCTGTACATAACACAAACCTATCCTAGAGAGACTTGTTTCTGGTTTTGCCATGGCCTGTCATATCTTTAAAAGCTCAACAACTGGCTGATCTAAGAGCTAAAACAGAGCATATTCCATGGCTTTTGCTTCATATCCGTAGTTGTCTGATTGGTGCTAACCTGTTTCCAGTGCCCTGTTAGTCCTGTCTTTGATATCAGACTCTACCGGCGGCTTTCCAGACTGATATGCCGTTTTTATGGCGCAAGTCAGTATAGCTGGCCATGCTAGTTTTCTGTGATGGACAAGTATTTGCAGCAAAATCTGCAAATACACAAATCTAGGGGGGGGGGGGGGGGGGGGGGTGGAGTGTTTTATTTATAAATATATATATTGTAATGTTCTGTTGTGGTTTTGGTTATTTTTTCAGTTTAGAATTATTTCTGTTTCTTGTGTTAGATTTATGCTTAGCCTGTTTTTGTTATCTGGCCTTTGTTGTTAGTCTATTTCAGCCCTTGCCTGTTTAGTCTCATTTCTTACCTTAAGTTTTTGTTTATCAGTCTGTTGCTCCCTTTATCACCTCCACCTGTTTTTGTTAATTAGTCCCGCCCTGTTCTCCTGTTCCGTTCACCTATTTAAGCCCACCTTAGTTTTCTGTTTGTTGCCGGGATGTCTTGCTTTGCCTCCACTCACTTCGTCAGTGGTAAGAACAGTCCAGTATTTTTTGATCAGTCTGCTTACCTGTCCGTCACCTGTTTTGACCTGTTTCTGTTGTTTGAGTCTGCCCAAGATTCTCCTGTTTACTTGGATGCCAGCTCTGTACCTTTTTGTTTTTACCTGGACTGCCCATCTTCTGCTTCAATAAATCTTTAGCATAAGCTCCGTGTCTGGCTCTTATAGGATTCCTCACAGAACGTTACAGTACATCCCGGCCAGTCAAATGAATCCTAAGCCGACACGTTTTTTCCGTTCTGGAGGAGCTATGCTATCTCAGACAGACTCTCCACCCCCCCACCCCTGCCTCATAAGTCACTCACCGGAGTTCTCCGTTCGACCATCTTCACCGCGGTGCCTTCCAGATCCGGACGTCTTCCTGGAGGTCGACGCGGAGGTGATCCGGAAGCTCCGTCCGGATTTGTTTCTGGACTCGATCCCGTTCCCTTCTCTTGACGGTGAGGTGCATGAATCGCCGCGGGCGTCGGCGGTCCCGTCTCGTCAGGAGAGATTGGAGTCCCCGCCAAGCCCGCCATCCCGCCACCGGAGGAGAAGACGGCGACCTGTTTACCAGTCCTCCAGCCGCTCGGAGCAGCGATCGGCCGTAGCTTCTCAGCTTCTGCCGGCTGCCCCGTCGGCGTCCTCGGCCGCTTCCTGTTCAGTGGACCGGGGTCCTCCACTTCCCTGTCCGAATCCGCCCACAGCTCCTCCTAGTGGCGCTGAAGAGGCTGATTACAAATCCTTGGAGGACAAGATAAGGACGTTTGCTCCCCTCATTAAACGCCTAAGGGAGGCTCTCTTCAGCCATTATTCGGAGGAGCTGGAGCAGAGATTAAAGGAGGTGGAGGGGCGTTATAGGTCAGCCCTCAGAACATTCTACTGCCGACCTAAGTCTGTTACCGAGGGACCGGCTGACGCCTCGGCTTCTGGGTCTGTCACCGAGGGACCGGCCGACGCCTCGGCTTCTGGGTCTTTCACCGAGGAAACGGCCGACGCCTCGGCTTCTGGTTCTGTCACCGAGGAAACGGCCGACGCCTCGGCTTCTGGTTCTGTCACCGAGGAAACGGCCGACGCCTCGGCTTCTGGGTTTCTCACCGTGAGCCTGACCGACGCCTCGGCTCCTGTCAAGCCCTATGAGGGGGTCCAGGAGGACCTGATTCTTCTGGCCAGCGACAAATTGACCCAGGAGGGTCCGTCGCCGACATGCGACGTAAGCACCCAGGAGAGTCCGTCGCTGACGTCCGACGTGGGAACCCAGGGGGGTCCGTCGCTAACGTCCGACGTGGGAACCCAGAGGGGTCCGTCGCTGACGTCCGACGTGGGAACCCAGAGGGGTCCGTCGCTGACGTTCGACGTGGGAACCCAGGGGGGTCCGTTGCTGACGTCCGACGTGGGAACCCAGGGGGGTCCGTCGCTGACGTCCGACGTGGGAACCCAGAGGGATCCGCCGCTGACGTCCGACGTGGGAACCCAGAGGGGTCCGTCGCTGACGTCCGACGTGGGAACCCAAAGGGGTCCGTCGCGGACCTTCGACGTTGGAACCCAGGGGGATCCTTCGCTCTTCGGGCACCCAGGACCTCAGGAGGGGATTCAACAACCGGGACCCCCTGGAGACCTAAAGCCTCATGGTGTTGTTTACAAGTCCAGACCCCAGATAGCCCTCATGGACAGCCAGCTCTGGGAGAGACTTTATTGGACGTCTCTTTCTGAGACCCTCCAGGAGTTGATTCTGAGACTCCTGGTGGCTAAGGGTCTGACTTTGGTGCCTGAAGCCTGTAGCCCGGGGCCTCCTGAAACCTGCAGCCCGGGGTCTCCTGAAGCCTGCAGCCCGGGGTCTTCTGTAGTCTGTAGCCCTGTGGCCTCTGTAGCCTGTAGCCCTGTGGCCTCTGTAGCCTGTAGCCAGGCTCTCACCTTAGCAGCCTGTAGCCAGGCTCCCACCTTAGCAGCCTGTAGCCAGGCCTCCCCTTCAGTCACCTGTAGCCAGGCTTCCCCTTCAGTCGCCTGTAGCCAGGCTTCCCCTTCAGTCGCCTGTAGCCAGGCTTCCCCTTCAGTCGCCTGTAGCCAGGCTTCCCCTTCAGTCGCCTGTAGCCAGGCTTCCCCTTCAGTCGCCTGTAGCCAGGCTTCCCCTTCAGTCGCCTGTAGCCAGGCTTCCCCTCCAGTCGCCTGTAGCCAGGCTTCCCCTCCAGTCGCCTGTAGCCAGGCTTCCCCTCCAGTCGTCTGTAGCCAGGCTTCCTCTTCAGTCGCCTGTTGCCAGGCTCCTTCGTCGGTCGCCTGTCGCCGGGCTCTTTCCTCCGTCGCCTGTAGTCAGGCTCCTTCGTCTGTCGCCTGTAGTCAGGCTCCTTCGTCTGTCGCCTGTAGTCAGGCTCCTTCGTCTGTCGCCTGTAGTCAGGCTCCTTCGTCTGTCGCCTGTAGTCAGGCTCCCCCTTCGGTCGCCTGTAGTCAGGTTCCTTCGTCTGTCGCCTGTAGTCAGGTTCCTTCGTCTGTCGCCTGTAGTCAGGCTCCTTCGTCGGTCGCCTGTAGTCAGGCTTCCCCTTCGGTCGCCTGTAGTCAGGCTCCCCCTTCGGTCGCCTGTAGTCAGGCTCCCCCTTCGGTCGCCTGTAGTCAGGCTCCCCCTTCGGTCGCCTGTAGTCAGGCTCCCCCTTCGGTCGCCGGTAGTCAGGCTTCCCCTTCGGTCGCCTGTAGTCAGGCTCCCCCTTCGGTCGCCTGTAGCCAGGCTCCTTCGTCCGTCGCCTGTAACCAGGCTCCTCCGTCCGTCGCCTGTAGCCAGGCTCCTTTTTCAGTCGCCTGTAGCCAGGCTCCCGCACCGGGAACCAGTGACCAGGCGCCGCCGCCTGTAGTCGCTAACCAGGCGCCGCCGTCTGTAGCCGCTAACCAGGCGCCGCCGTCTGTAGCCACTAACCAGGCGCCGCCGCCTGTAGCCACTAACCAGGCGCCGCCGCCTGTAGCCATTAACACGGCGCCGCCGCCTGTAGCCATTAACACGGCGCCGCCGCCTGTAGCCACTAACACGGCGCCGCCTCCCGTAGTCTTTAGTCTGGCGCCTCTTTCAGGCCGTAGTTCGGCGTCCTCCTCAGCCTATAGCCCGGTGCCTTCCGCATCCTTGAGTTTGACGCCTTCCCTACCCTGTAGTCCGGCGCCGGATTCTGTCTTCTCTCTCTCCAGACCTCGCCGCCGGCCTCCTAGACTCCTGCTCCGCCGCCGGTCTCCTAGATTCTTGCTCCGCCGCCGGTCTCCGAGGTTCCTGCTCCGTAGACGGCCTCCTGGACGTCCGCCGGAGAGCCTAGCATGCCGGGGCCGTCCGCCAGAGAACCTGTCACGCCGGGGTCGTCCGCTAGAGAACCTGTCACGCCGGGGCTATCTGCCGGAGAACCTGTCACGTCTGGTCCGTCCGCCAGGACGACCGCCGGAGAACCTGTCACGCCTGGGCCGTCCGCCGGGACGACCGCCGGAGAACCTGTCACGTCTGGGCCGTCCGCCGGGACGACCGCCGGAGAACCTGTCACGTCTGGGCCGTCCGCCGGGACGACCGCCGGAGAACCTGTCACGTCTGGGCCGTCCGCCGGGACGACCGCCGGAGAACCTGTCACGTCTGGGCCGTCCGCCGGGACGACCGCCGGAGAACCTGTCACGTCTGGGCCGTCCGCCGGGACGTCCGCCGGAGAACCTGTCACGCCGGGGCCGTCCGCCGGAGAGCCTCTCACGCAGGGGCACCCCGCCGGGAAGACCACCAGACTTCCTGATTCGCTGGGGTCGTCCGCCGGGACGACCGCCGGACTCTCTGTTCAGGGAACTGTTTTGAAAATTTTCTGTTAGTTTGGATTCGCCCGATGTGGGTTGTTTTCTGTTTTGGTCTCTTGTTTTGGTTGTTTTGTCTTTTTTCTGACCCTCCTGCCTGTAGCCCCCTCCACCCACCCGGTCAGACTTTTATTTAGTTTCTTTGTAGAGACATAGGGGCGTCTAGAATCCGCCCTTGAGGGGGGGGCTCTGTAATGTTCTGTTGTGGTTTTGGTTATTTTTTCAGTTTAGAATTATTTCTGTTTCTTGTGTTAGATTTATGCTTAGCCTGTTTTTGTTATCTGGCCTTTGTTGTTAGTCTATTTCAGCCCTTGCCTGTTTAGTCTCATTTCTTACCTTAAGTTTTTGTTTATCAGTCTGTTGCTCCCTTTATCACCTCCACCTGTTTTTGTTAATTAGTCCCGCCCTGTTCTCCTGTTCCGTTCACCTATTTAAGCCCACCTTAGTTTTCTGTTTGTTGCCGGGATGTCTTGCTTTGCCTCCACTCACTTCGTCAGTGGTAAGAACAGTCCAGTATTTTTTGATCAGTCTGCTTACCTGTCCGTCACCTGTTTTGACCTGTTTCTGTTGTTTGAGTCTGCCCAAGATTCTCCTGTTTACTTGGATGCCAGCTCTGTACCTTTTTGTTTTTACCTGGACTGCCCATCTTCTGCTTCAATAAATCTTTAGCATAAGCTCCGTGTCTGGCTCTTATAGGATTCCTCACAGAACGTTACATATATATCAAAACTGAATTGGAGTGATAATCACCTGGCAGACTGAGGGTTATTGAATAGAATATTAATTAGCATTTAAATGCACAACAAGTGCACCATGAGCACATGCCCTGGCCAGGCCTAATCTACATAAGCTAGCAAGGCTGGCTCGGGTAGCATGCGAAATATACCCACTCAGTTATTTGTAGTATTCGCTACTTAGCATAAGCTAATTTTGTACTTTGGGATGTAGAAATGTTAATTTAATCACCTTGATAGTGAGCAATTATCCCAAAATTTGTGAAGAAGTGAAAATGATAGGTCTCTCACTGGCTTCATGGTAAACTTGACAGTTTCCAACAGTCACCTAAATTAAACACGACCATATTTACAAGGATAGTTAAAATGAATAACATTTCAGATCTCGCTCAGCATAAAGTTGTCAAGCATGTGGATTAAAAAAAATTGTTAAAACAATAGTATAATTAAATGCTTGCCAAACTGACTTATACTGACATATTGACATAAGTGCAACATTACATTTCACAACAATAATTGCTCTGTTAAAATTAGTTGAGAAATATTTTTAATTGAAAAGAATTATGTGTTACCTTCTGTTTAAAAAAGACAAATCCCATCAGAGTATGGTACTATGAAGTCACACGTAACAACTTTTAAAATCATTGCCATCCATGTGTAGGCATAGTAACAAGGCCTCAGCACAGCTCAAAGTCCTTGGGCTCCAAGCTGGAAAATGTCTTCTTCCTGAATATTGGAGACAAGCACAGGGGAAGTGAACTGTCTCATACTGTCCCAGATGGACTCATTATCCATGTAATGAACCTCTCCCCCATGCACACTACCTCTTTTACACACTCATTCTCAGTTGTCTCTCTCATGAGCACATCAAACAAAAGCCGTGTGATAAAAAAGAACAGCAAGATGAACTAGAGGAGAGTTTTTCCTTAACACTCTTTTCTCCTCCTGATTAAAGATGATGGGGATTTTCTCCAGCAGGATAATCACAGTTTGCTTCATAGTTGCCTGTGAGCAGAATCAGTTGAAAGCTAAGATTTAAAATTCAGTCAGGGGCAGTTTCTCTTTTTTATGCAAATTAGAAATATGCAAGTTTGGAGGGTTTTTTTTCTTGTTAAATGTTTTGTTAACAGTCCGCAGTCAGGGTTTGGCCAGCATAATACTGCTGATGGCCTACAGGTAGAGATGGGATTTTCTCAAAATTTTGAGAACACATCTCTCAAATATTCTGTACAGAGTCACTATAGAAATTAATCAACATTCAGCGGAACCACTCAACATAATGTTATCAACAAATGTGTGCACGACTCACTGTGGGCTACTGTTTTTGTGCATAGCAGAAAAGAATATGCTGTTTAACACAAGGGTACCTCAGTCCCTCTGATTGCCTCTGCAAAGTCGGGGCACAATTAAAACAAGCCAGCTGCAGTTATTAGCTGCCTCTCCTCCTCCACATTCACCTCTTTAATAATTCCTCCTTGCTCTTCATTACTTTTTTTAAATAGAGAGAAAAGCCAGGTCTGGTTTAAATGAAATCTCAGACCTCACAACTTTTCCAATCAGAAACACTTTGTCAGTTCAAAGGGAAGGAAGAGCCAACAACAAATATCAAATTTAATCAAGCCAGAAATGATGGTGAGTGTTTCCTTAGGCTCTAAACTACAGTGTTTGCCAGAGGTTTGCAAACAGTCTTCATCAACATGTAATTTTCATTTTGGCTTTGACTCCTAAATAGGGTGTAGGTTAATAGTATTCCTGACACTTAATGTTGGTGAGCCTGGGTCTTCATAAAATCTGTATGGATGTACCTGTGTGTGTGTGTGTGTGTGCTTTCGTTTATCTATCCTGGTGGGGACATTGGCATGAATACACACCAACACCATGGGGACCAAAAACACCGTGGGGACCAAAACCATGGTCCCCATGGTGCGAACCACTCCAGTGAATAGAAAATGACTTTCTAATATGGCTGGTGAAGTTTCCTGAGAAGTCCCCAGCAGGCTGTTTTTTGTGACTTTGTGTTTGCTCTATAGCAACCCCAGAGGTCAACCCTGGTATAGCAGTGTGTACACAAAGTCCCCAGCAGGCTCATTTTCTGAAATTGTGTGTGTGCTCTAGAGCGCTACCAAAGGCCAAACCTGGTATTACAGTGTGTGAACTAAGTCCCCACCAGTACTGTTTTTTTCATACAGGCCCCACCAGCACTTTTTATGCGACTGAATGCCATTTTTGTCATTAGAATGTGTTTATTATCCTCTTATACACTTTTTGTTACCTGATTATTACATTTTGGGTCTCATATCTCATGAGAATTTAATAGAGTTCACATTGTTTTTTATTTGTTGAATTTTGTATGCTCAATACAGTTCTCTTTTCTTTGTGCAGAGTTTGTGAGGTATTGGGTGGTGGGTTTAGCCCCTAAAAGTTTAACATTTGTGCATTTAGATAATTATAGATCTTGTGGTTATCTTAATTTAATCATTTTGTGCTGTTTTTCAGTTGTGAAACGCAGTTGTGAAACAGTGAACGCACCACCAGTCAGCGCTGACTTGTTCAGTGAACTTACGCTCACTTGCGTACTGTACACAGAGAGAACTGCCACTCAGGGCAAAGGACTTGATTCAAGTTTTGTAACTGTAGCCTACTGCTAAAATTAGTGCTGTGTCAACTTGCCAACTTCCATGTAACGTGTTCAGTGAGGGTACAGAGCTGAGGACTCCCGTGCAATACATGTATACCACTCAAAGTAGCACTGTGTCTCCCGCCAGTGACCATATACTATGGTCCATGAATGCACCGTCCTTCAGTACTCACGGTGAGCTTGTTAAAGAGTGAATGTGAACCTCAATCAGGGCTGAATCATGAAATGAATGACGCAACATTTTGCTGTTTACCAGTTCAGGGAGTTAGAGAATTATGCACTATGCAGTCAGGGCTCCTGCTAAGCACTGAATGAGCCGGTGAATGCAGTTTTTGAATGAATCTTTTTAATGAACGGATTCTAGTGATTCAGTACAGTCAAAAGAACTGTTGAATGGGATAAACACTTCTTTTGACTGTACTAGTAAGCACTAGTGAAGTGGTTCAGAAGAAATTACTCAGTTGTGGCAGAAACATAACTATGACCTGTTCAACTGTGTTAAAAGTAAACATATATGCGAGTACTCTCATGTATAAATGTAGGTTGCCAGACTCTGCAAAAAGCATCATTTTTTGCAACACAAATACATCAGCTACATCCACATACTAAGCTACTCAAATTATGTTTCACTGTACTGTAACCAAGTATCAATTTGTCCCTCTTTCAATAACAAGAAACAAAGATGAAATCAGAATCAAATGTAATCAGCAGGAATTTATTCTGGGTCTGGCAGTAATGGCCTACCTAAGGCCAATAAAATAAAAGATTTTATGGACTGGAACATACCTTCCCTTTAAATCAGTGTCTGTTTGTTTAACTCAAAATATGTTATTTCATTGTAGTGACACAAGCACTAAAAAAAATAAAAATAAAATAATAAAATAGACTTATTCCAGCAACACAAATAGATGCCAACAATATAAATGAAATATAACAACTCAAAATCTTGTGTAATGTCTGTTTTCAATCAGTCTCTTTTCAGTGTTTATCAAAAGTAAATCAATCCTTTTGATGAACAGTCAATCCTCATCACAAATTGTGGTTTTAATCTAAGGGTATGAGTTAGATTGTGAGTTGACAGTGTATGAGCATATCTGCAATTCAGTTGTTAAAAGTTTTCATTCTGTATGATAAAAACTAACATATTTTTTTAGCTTTTTTCTGATATTGTACATTAGGCTTCTTTATGTAGTGTTGTCGGTTGTGCATTCTTTTAATGGGGTTTTCATGAGCCCTTTTTGGTTTTTAAGGAGTTTTTTTTTTTTAATAGTCAGAGCCGCAATTTGGTATTTCTTAGTCCAGGAGAATTAAATAAAGTGCCAGTAAAGGAAACAAAATTTGCATACCCCCCAAAAAATACTATAGAGCTCGATAGAAAGAAAATGTTTTCCTGTCCTGGGACACAGCGGTCTCTGCCTGGCTCTGGTCCACCCACACTAGCAGGAAAACAGTGTAAGAAGTGGTGACTTGATGTGAAAGATGGCTAGTAGAGACTGGCTACAGCTTGGCCATGTCTTCTCCCCTCTCAGCATTATCCTAGTGCTAACCCATGAACTTTCCTGCTCCGAGGTCGCTGCTCTGCAGACGTAAAGCAGAGCTTACTGTTGTGACTCTTAAAGAGTGTGGCTATTGACACTGAGTAACAGACTTGCTAGATAACCACTGGGTTCCAGTACCAGCACAGCAGCCAGAGATCCCTGTAGTGGAAAACGGCTAGCATTTATCTTTTATCAGTATGTCATTGTCAGTGTTAGCGGCTAACAGCTAGCAGCTAACAGCTAACATCAGCACTTTTCTGTTAACAAATTAAGCATCCTTACACAGTCAGAGAACGTAGGCCCCTCTGTCATGCTCACACAGTATTATCAAAGCTAATTTAGCTGTCTCCAAACTCTTTTCACTGTCTTCCTGAGTTCTAAGCTTATCAGTTGCTGTTGTTTCTTATTATCACAGTGTTGACGGAGAGCACGGTTCATTGCAGTTGATTTGCAGATACATTTTCAATAATTATTTAATTATTTCCACAGTGCTATAAGGTTTGGGTTAGGTTATGATTAGGTTATCAGCTGTAATGGAACAACCCACTAGTGTTCTGCACAAATACTACTGCATAGGGAACAATAAGTGGACTTTTCCTGTTTAATTTTAAAATGGGCCATCTCTATACTTGCTGTAGCTGTAGCTTACACATGTGCATAACTGAAGCCATTTTGTATGTGTTAGAGCAGCAATGCAGCAGCACGACAGAGACAAAATGTGAGGTCTTAAATTTGTTAAAACTTTTAATCTAAGGGTATGAGTTAGATTGTGAGTTGACAGTGTATGAGCATATCTGCAATTCAGTTGTTAAAAGTCTTCATTCTGTATGATAAAAACTGTAACATATTTTTTTAGCTTTTGTAATAGGTAAGTCAAATGCTGATATTGTACATTAGGTTTCTTTATGTAGTGTTGTCTGTTGTGCATTCTTTTAATGGGGTTTTCATGAGCCCTTTTTGGTTTTTAAGGAGTTTTTTTGAATACTCAGAGCAGCAATTTGGTATTTCTTAGTCCAGGAGAATTAAATACAGTGCCAGCAAAGGAAACAAAATTTGCATACCCCCCAAAAAATACTATAGAGCTCAATAGAAAGAAAATGTTTTCCTGTCCTGGGACACAGCGGTCTCTGCCTGGCTCTGGTCCACCCACACTAGCAGGAAAACAGTGTAAGAAGTGGTGACTTGATGTGAAAGATGGCTAGTAGAGACTGGCTACAGCTTGGCCATGTCTTCTCCCCTCTCAGCATTATCCTAGTGCTAACCCATGAACTTTCCTGCTCTGAGGTCGCTGCTCTGCAGACGTAAAGCAGAGCTTACTGTTGTGACTCTTAAAGAGTGTGGCTATTGACACTGAATAACAGACTTGCTAGATAACCACTGGGTTCCAGTACCAGCACAGCAGCCAGAGATCCCTGTAGTGGAAAACGGCTAGCATTTATCTTTTATCAGTATGTCATTGTCAGTGTTAGCGGCTAACAGCTAGCAGCTAACAGCTAACATCAGCACTTTTCTGTTAACAAATTAAACATCCTTACACAGTCAGAGAACGTAGGCCCCTCTGTCATGCTCACACAGTATTATCAAAGCTAATTTAGCTGTCTCCAAACTCTTTGCACTGTCTTCCTGAGTTCTAAGCTTATCAATTGCTGTTGTTTCTGATTATCACAGTGTTGACGGACAGCACGGTTCATTGCAGTTGATTTGCAGATACATTTTCAATAATTATTTAATTATTTCCACAGTGCTATAAGGTTTGGGTTAGGTTATGATTAGGTTATCAGCTGTAATGGAACAACCCACTAGTGTTCTGCACAAATACTACTGCATAGGGAACAATAAGTGGACTTTTTCCTGTTTAATTTTAAAATGGGCAATCTCTATACTTGCTGTAGCTGTAGCTTACACATGTGCATAACTGAAGCCATTTTGTATGTGTTAGAGCAGCAATGCAGCAGCACGACAGAGACAAGATGTGAGGTCTTAAATTTGTTAAAACTTTTAATCTAAAGGTATGAGTTAGATTGTGAGTTGACAGTGTATGAGCATATCTGCAATTCAGTTGTTAAAAGTCTTCATTCTGTATGATAAAAACTGTAACATATTTTTTTAGCTTTGGTAATAGGTAAGTCAAATGCTGATATTGTACATTAGGCTTCTTTATGTAGTGTTGTCTGTTGTGCATTCTTTTAATTGGGTTTTCATGAGCCCTTTTTGGTTTTTAAGGAGTTTTTTTGAATACTCAGAGCCCCCAAGAGCCTGTGCCCCTCATAGTGCTCTTTTTAAAGCGCTGCATTTGAACCCAACCCTAACCAACATTCTTCAGGCCTTCCTCCAAACATATGCCCGAGGTTGTCAGCAGTATTGTCTGAGGGTTACTCATTTTTGTCACTATTACCACTAAAAACAAACAAACAAATTAACAAAAAGCTTCACATTATATACTGGGCCTCCAAAGTGCTCTCTGAAACTAGGCCAGGAATGGCTTGTGTCCATGAAATGGGAAAATACTTTTAATTATAGGTTACTATTAATTTAGTCAACAACTTGAGGATACTAGGTATTTGATATATTCAATCTACTGAATATATCAAATATCTAGTACAGCCAAAGTAGTAATTACACTGCATCTAGATTATTTAGGTCAATAAAAAGTAAAGGTTTAGAAAGTACAGTATTTCCCTCTGAAATGTAGTGGATTGTAAGTTTAAAGTTGCATAAAATAGAAATACTAGTAAAGTGGGCTAAAGTACTTAGTTAGTGTCCACCACTAGTATAGTGAAACTTTGGTTAAGGAGAGAGACTTTAATGTTAATAATTTTCTAGTTTGCAGTTTAGTGTTAAATATAAAACATTAGTTGTTTGCAGCACTAGTCTGTAAAGCTCCCCTGTGAGCTGAGAAGTGGAGAAATATTGTGTGGTCCTCTGCCGAGCCTCAGTTAATGGCCCATCAGCTTCAAAGGGGCCGCCCTCTGCAGAGCAACGCCCTGCCAGCTGCAGCTCTGCAGGTGCACGGTGCGCCCCTCCCCCCCTCCCGCTCCCGCCCCCTCCCTCCCGCTCCCGCCCCCTCCCTCCCGCTCTCCCCTCCACACGGCGCGACGGGACCGCAGCAGCAGCAGAGAGTTACAGGAGTTTCAAGAAGCGGGAGCTGTCCGACTCGACACCAGCAGCTGGTAAGTTTTAAATTCTCTTATTTTTGATTTAATCTGGCAGGATTTTTGAACGATAGGTTACGATTAACAGTGATATTACTCGATAAGTTATGATAAACAGTGATATTTCTCTTAACAGAGTAGTTAGCATAAGCCAGTTAGCGTTAGCTAACCCTGCTAACGCTAGTGTGTTAGCAGGGTTAGCTAACCCTGCTAACACACTGGTGTTGCAGGCTGGTGTTGCTGTCGGCTAATACGGTAAACTACAGGTATTTTATCGGACTGTACCTCTTAAATATAGCCTCCTTTCCTAAGGCCTCTGTTTACAAGCAACAACCTAATTTCCAATGTAATTATTCATGTAATTATTTTTTTGGGACTTGCTCCAGTTTGCACCATTTATTCAGGGCTGTAACGTTACAGTGCGACAGTTTTGACTGCATATGCTATTAAAAATTATTCTATGCAAACTAAAATGGGAGTTTTGCAGCGAGCTCTGTCTCTCTCCTCTGCTCTGTCTGTGGAAGGTGAGGCTGAGCTCCACACATACAACAGGCCGACAGGATGAAACAGACTTTAGGTTTCACGTTATCAAGTCGAGTAGAGCTCCTTGCTGTCATTGGCAACAAAATCTGTCATTGAGATGAAGTTTTTCAAACAATACAGAGCTTATTATACTGATAATGAACTGTTATGAACAGACTCAAAGCAGACATTTACTGTATGTAGCAATTGAGTCTAATTAGCTAAATATATTAAAATAAGTTTTTTTATGAGGCTGACTGCAGCCTGCACCTCCTCTAAAAGCAGCAGTGAGTCTGAGCAGCAGCAAGAGAGGATGCATTTTACCACAGAGCTGTTAACCAGTTTAAAGACCTGTAGCTTTTTTAAACAGTAGTTTGTGTTTGTTATGCTTACTCATGTAAAATTTTAGCAGTGGCATTATCAGCTGCAGCACTGTGCCACTTTTGAAAGCATATAGAGTAAACACTAAAAGATCACACAGGACAAATTATTCTTCAAAAGTCTTGTGCTGTTCCCAAGTGTTGATTCTGTTATGTTATATGTTATATATAAGTTTCTCCTTGTCTCATCTCCTTGCCTCCTTTCCTCTTCCACTCTTTCATCTAGATAGGAGCTTTGAACCACCAAAAGTCTCAGCAGCTCAAGGTGGATTTACCCCCAGAGGAGACGACCACTACCACCATTAACATAAACCAGCTGATAGACATGGACCTGCTCATTTCGAAGAATAAGAAGCGTGAGGTGAGATGGAGGCCTGCAAATATTCCAATACCTACAAGTCATATTTTAAATAGCAATTTAATACTCTTTAAACAGTAATATAACAAAAACATAAATGCTATTATCCAACAAATGTAGGCTATTATATTTATTAAAATATTCAGCAGAATGAACTCGTCACAAACTTTACGACCTTAGTTAGCATACAACAATAAAATATAACAAATAGCCTTGTTTTATTCAAGGTTTAAAAGAATGAATCTGAAGATTTTTTTGAAATGCTCCTATTATGCAGTAGTTCCCTCTGTCCTTGCACCGCCACTGCAGCTTTAATGTGAGCGGATGGATCTTCTGTTTAAGCTAATTACATCTCAGAAAACTACAATTTCTTTGCACAAACAACTTCAGATGGCTATTCAAAGTTACACTGATGGGTTTGTTTACTTCAAAGAAGCAGACATGCTTATTAAAAGTAGCAATCACGTTTCAGTCACATGGCTGACCACTGTATTCAAAGTCATCTTCCATATCATATAAATATTCAGCCATTATTGAGAAAATACTTACCAGTATGCTACAAAAACATTGTGCCTCTGAGTTCATATTACATGGTTGAATTAAGGTACAGGAGCGCTTCAGACTAACTGTAAATGTACTGAGCTTCAGATTAACTCTAAATGCACTGAGCTTCAGACTAGCTGTAAATACACTGAGTTTCAGACTAACTGTAAATGCACTGATCTTCAGACTAACTGTAAATACACTGAGTTTCAGACTAACTGTAAATGCACTGATCTTCAGACTAACTGTAAATGCACTGAGCTTCAGACTAACTGTAAATGCACTGATCTTCAGACTAACTGTAAATGCACTGAGCTTCAGACTAACTGTAAATGCACTGAGCTTTAGACTAACTGTAAATGCACTCTTCTTCAGATTAACTGTAAATGCACTGAGCTTCAGACTAACTGTAAATACACTGAGTTTCAGACTAACTGTAAATGCACTGATCTTCAGACTAACTGTAAATGCACTGAGCTTTAGACTAACTGTAAATGCACTGAGCTTCAGACTAACTGTAAATACACTGAGCTTCAGACTATCTGTAAATGCACTGAGCTTCAGACTATCTGTAAATGCACTGAGCTTCAGATCAACTGCAAATGCACTGAGCTTCAGACTAATTGTAAATGCACTGAGCTTTAGACTAACTGTAAATGCACTCTTCTTCAGATTAACTGTAAATGCACTGAGCTTCAGACTAACTTGTTTGATGTAAACAAACCCATCAGTGTAAGTCTGAATAACCATCTGAAGTTTTCTGTGGAAAAAAAATGCAGTTTTTTGAGATGTAAATAGCCTAAACAGCCATGAAATGAAGAGGCACTTCATTCTAAAAATAATATACGGTAGCCATGTAGTAAACAGCTTTCAGCTGCAGGTCAGTGCGTCTTTCTTGGACCAGGTAGCTTAATCACAGTGCTGTTTCATCGCACTTTCCTGCTGTGTCAAATGTGTGGTCAGATTGATAGATCGTTTGGTAAAACCTTTAGTCCTACCTGCCATCTCACAAATACTGCAGAACGTTTTGTCTATTCCGTCTACACTTTCATGACTTAACCATTTTAATTTCTCCTGCCATTCTGGTTTAAAACATTGTGTTTGGATAGGCTGCTGTCCCATTCTCTGTTTATTGAGGAGCAGAAGAGCTTGACGTTTTTATGTGGTGTTACTGGCCTCAACGGCCGTTGATATTTTCATTGGCCTGTCAATTACATTTGATGGCCAAAATATTATGGCTGACCTAAAGTCTGAGCATGAGACATTTTTCAGGCATGTCAGGACTGACTGGTATTTTGCATGTGCTGACCTCATTTGCAGGGCCAAACCCTCCCTGAAAAGTCAAAACATCAGGAGGATGGAGAGGAGACAGACGAGCCAGAGGAGGTAAGTGCAGGGGATGTTGCACATAAAGAGTGATGCCACAGATGCAAGCAGGTTAGAATTAGCAGGTTAAAAGCAGGTTACTCAAATTGGGGGAGAGAGAAAGAGAGAGAAAACGTATATGGTTGTGAACACTAATCAGGGCTGTACGCTTACTTTTTTAGGTTGTACTGCTGGAGCTAGCACATAAAAAATGTAGTAGCGCACCCGGTTGGATAGTTAAACATGTTTTATTAGTGAAATTCATTTGATATTGATCAGAAATTATGTGAATGCTTATGTTCATGTGATATTTCAGATTTTCTTTTTTAATTCATTTGCAAAAAAAATCTAAAATTCTGGGTTTGGGTTGTCCTCGCGAGGTACTGAGTGGTGATTCCTGAGGAAACTTTTTTTTTTTTACTTTGACACAAAGCTTCAACATAAGAAATACTAAAAAATTGAGGGTCTGAATACTTTCATGACCCACTGTATATATTAGACTTTTTGGTTGTTACACAGCTGGTTCTCCGTTTCTTACCTATTATACTTTATTTTCTTTGTAACAGTGAAAGCTCAATTTTTATTAATAGTTGTTATTGTATTTATAAGCTGTAGATCTATTTTAACACAAAGTAAAAATGGATTATTCTGTAATTGGAAATTGTATTTGAGACTATGTTTTTGGTAACTCTTTCAGGAAATGGACCAGTGCCCTTCAGACCCAGATGTTCCTCCACTGAAGAGAACTGAGAGTGTCTTTGTAAGTTTGCAGACAAACCAGTGTGTATTTTGAAATCAGTTGTGATGACAAAATTACGAACTATATTATTGTTGATGGGAAAGGCGTAATTGGAAAATTTAAGTGGGAAGTATTTAAACTTACTAATTGAGTCCCATCTGACTTTGACTTTTCTAGCTTACAAAGAAAATGCTTGGGATCTCTGAATATAAATCAATGACAAGCAGTGAAAAAAGTGAGGATGAGTATGTGCCTAGTTCTACACCAGAATCAGAAGTATCTGAGAAAGAACTCAAACTGCTCAAGTCTCCAACAAACTACAGTTCATCAAACTCGGATGTTCGACGCTTGAACAAAGGTCGTGTGAAGCCTGTGAAATGCAGACAGAGCACATCTTCCTCTTTCCAATCCATGGCAGCTTGTGAGTTATCCGAATCCTCCAGTGACACGGATGTAAAAGTCTTGAGGCTAAAAAAGAAAAAAAATGGTGGTCGAGTCTACGATAAGAGGCAGTACTGTCTGTACTGTTTTAAACCATATGCCAAAATTGCACGGCACTTGGATAAGAAACACAGCAACTTGGAGGAGGTAGCACGAGCATTCAGTTATCCAAAAGGATCAGTGGAGAGAAAGCTGCAGATAACTCTAATTCGAAATAAAGGCAATCGTCGCCACAACTTTGAGGTCCTGGAGGAGGGTAAAGGGGTGATGGTTCCCTCTCAACAAAGCACTGAACCAGTGAATGCAAAAGACTATTTGCACTGCACATACTGTGAGGCATTACTCAAAAGGAAAGTGTTGTGGCGGCACATGAAAAAATGCAAATTGGCAAAGAAAAGCATGAAGCCAGGCAGAACCAGAGTGCAGTCACTTTGTGCTGCTGGACAGCCTGTCCCAAAGGAGATCAATGACAAAGTCTGGTGCCTAGTAAATGGCATGAATCAAGACAACATAACAGACACAATTCGGCAAGAAAAATATATTCTGAAGTTAGGAGAACACTTCTATAACAAAAAAGGGACAGACAAAAGCCAACACCAATATATCAGACAAAAAATGCAGGAAATGGGAAGATTAGTTCTCCTAGCAAAGACCCATGGCAAGCTGAAAACAATACATGACTTCTTTCTGCCAGCAAACTTCTGCCACGTTGTGAAAGCTGTGAAGATGGTCTGTGGATGGAGTGAAGATACCAGCAGTTTCAAGATTCCATCCTTGGCGCTCAAACTAGGCCATAGTCTAACTAAAATAGCAGATATTGCAGAGTTTGAAGCAAGGATGTCAGAGAACAAGAAGGCCCTTGAAAATGTGATGACGTTCAGGACATTGAAAGAGAATAAATGGGATGAGTGGGTGTCTTCGCATGCACTGAGGAACCTCAGAGAGTCGAAGTGGAATAAACCTCTTCTTATCCCCTACTGTGAAGATGTTGTGAGACTGCACAACCACATTGACACAGAAAGGCCCAAGTATCGATCCAATCTTGAAACTGCACCAAATAAGAGGAACTGGTTAAATCTTGCTAAACTAACACTTTGTGAAGTGATCGTCTTCAATCGTAGGAGAGAGGGAGAAGTTTCAAAGATGTCCCTGAATGACTTCATGTTGAGAAACACCTTTGCCAGTAATCCAGATCTTGATCTTGCCTTGACTGACATGGAAAAGAAGCTCTGCAAATACTTTGAGCGTGTGGAAATCAAAGGTAAGTGGGACAGAAAGGTCCCTGTCTTACTCAGCCCAGACATGGTGTCCTCCATACAGATGCTGGTGAGATATCGACAACAATGTGATGTGCCAGATGAGAATGTGTATTTGTTTGGTAGACCTGAGGCAGAAAGTCACCTCAGAGGATCCGATGCCATCCGTGCTATTGCATGTGAATGCGGGGTGAAGGACCCTCAAACGTTGACATCGACAAGATTAAGGAAACAAATAGCAACAATGTCACAAGTTCTAAACTTGAAAGAGAATGAGGAGGACTGCCTTGCAGGTTTCATGGGTCACAACATCAGGGTCCATCGACAATATTATCGGCTCCCTGAAGGGACATTACAAGTTGCGAAAGTTGCAAAGTTGCTTATGGCCTGTGGAAGAGGAGAGCTATCAAAATTTAAAGGCCTGACATTGGACGAGATCAACGTTGATCCAAATGGTAAAACCTCACCTTGCACACACTATTTTATCATTTAATGTGATGGGATAAATGTGTCATAGGTTTGTCATGCTGCTTCACAACATTTTTTGCTGTGTTTATTCAGAGGAAGTACCTGAAGACAGCTCTCTATCTGGAAGTGAAGATGAAGATGTGATGTCGAGTCTATCCTCTAACTCATCAGGTACATTCACTGAACCAGTGGTTCTCGAAGTGGGGTCTGGGCACTCCCAGGGGTTCCTGGGTGTTCACAGCAAGAAGGGGATTAATTTTTTTGCACTTGTTCACACCATAACCCAATTACAGAATGTTTTGCAGAACTATTTTGTCATGGGTTTAATAAACTTTATGTATGTAAAACATCTAAAGCTTTTATCTAATGGGGGTCTGAAGTCTAATCTCTGTCAGTTTTAGCGTCTTTGGGTGGGTTATCAACCCTGCTATATAGTTAAAAACAAAACAGGTCAATGTTGCCATGGCTTGTGTTCTCATAGTTCATGGAGAGGATGATTTAGTATATTCAGTGCTTCAAGTGAGCTTTTCTAACATTGCATCTTTATGTTTTTCCTTGAAGGTCTAAGACCAGTGAAAATGACTAGACCCGTTCACAGGACACCTACAGAGGAGGACCAGGAGTCTGATGCTTCATCACAGCTAACCAGAGGTATTTTAACGGAATAGTTCATCCCAAGTCAATATTCAATCATTATCTATACACCCTCAAGCTGATGAGAAATCCTCTAGTTTTTTAATACTCTACAGGCGAACAGGCTACAGTTAATATTTAGGCTACAAAAATATACTGAATAGGGGGTTTTCAGCTGACGTCACGCTCACGTGACTACTCAGCGCGTCCGCCATATTGGGTGGCAGTCGTTTCGCACCGTTGACCTGCATTGTATGACGCCTTAGGCAGTATTGGAAGTGAACAATGGGGAAAACGTGTTTAATGGTTGGTTGCACGGCCCGTGGAGGTGGAGATCAACGCTCTTTCTATCGCCTACCAGCCGTAATAGTGAATCAGTGTGAAAAAAAAAAACAGCTGTCTGAACAACGCCGTCACCTATGGCTGACACGGATATCCAGGTCCGATTTGGACGGTGTTAAGCTGGAATACGCCAGAGTCTGCGGTGCTCACTTTGTCACAGGTAATTAACTGTTAAGTATTTAAAACATGTAAGAATATATTAATAATAGGGCTTGGGCGTTATGACTTATTACTTTCCGCGGCTGCCATGTTGACTGCCTCCGCCGCCTCTACTGCCTATTACTACCGCATACTGTACTCCCTCTCTCAGCCATGTTTTAATTTGATTAATTTCACCTTAACTTGATTTCAACCATGGTAAACCGTTGCTGTATTGTGGGCTGTAACAGCGCAACACATGATCGCCATGGGAAAAACATAGAAACGGATTAATTTTCCACCGCTTTCCTGCCTGGAGGCACAACCACGGAGAACAACTGTTAGCGATAACAAAGAGTCGTCGGCTCGCTTGGATCGCGGCTGTAAGTCGACCGAACATAACTTTCCACAGTATCCTGATGTCAATGAGAGTGTGTTCTAAACGTTTGAAACACATAGCAGCTAGTTAAAAGTACATTACATGCGTGAGTGGTTGTTAGCACTAACGGTTAGCATGTGCCAGAGCCCGTCTGAGCGCAGCTTACCTTTGAACGAGTTACAGAGATAACAAAGAGTCGTCGGCTCGCTTGGATCGCGGCTGTAAGTCGACCGAACATAACTTTCCACAGTATCCCGATGTCAATGAGAGTGTGTTCTAAACGTTTGAAACACATAGCAGCAAGTTAAAAGTACATTACATGCGCGAGTGGTTGTTAGCACTGACAGTTAGCAGCTACTAAACTAGCATGTGCCAGAGCCCGTCTGAGCGCAGCTTACCTTTGAACGAGTTGCTGTGTTCCCACTGTTTGCTGGCTTTATGATCTGCAGCTCCTACCGGCGCCAATACGGTAAATACAACTTAATTTTGCGCTGGTCATTGTTCTGCTTAAATAATTAAAGCCGCGAGCGGCGTCGATCGGCCCTGCAGCCAAGCGCCTTCGCGCACCGCCGGCCGCCGGCCGCCAGCCACCGCAGAAGCATGCGACACATTTGCGTCGGATTGTTTACATTTTTACCATCTTATTAAAACTCACCCGTCCACGTATGATGGCGATTTCCTTGATGTACATAACCAGATGTGAACTGGTTGTGAGCCTCTAGATCCTTGTAAGCTCTCATTTCCTCAAGAGTGTGCAGAGGGTTTTCACCGAACACCAGGTAATGCACTATGTCGCCGTGCTCTACATTTGGCCAATCATCTGGATTACGGCTAAACAAGGCACCGTGGAGGGCATACGGGTCCATATGGTCGATCACGGAACATTTCCTCAGATATACGTCCTTATCTGGTCGCTCTAGCGTGCTGGCGTACTTATCCATTCGCGATACGATAATACGTGTACGACAACTAGAGATAAGGAAGTGTGCCACCCAATATGGCGGACCGGAAGTTGGCTAGTGACGTCAGTGAAAACCCCCTATTATGTTTGAAGTCAACTGTGTATGTCATGGTTTCGAGACACTTGGATTGCAGCGGACAAGCAGTATGAAGGGTAGTTTTATAGGCTTTTTTGTAACTGTTACCATCACCACCCGTTATATAGATGAATGCTGTGGGATTCCCCACGCCACTCTTTTCAAAACATCATTCTGTCAATCTGTTTGCCTACAGGTAGATCAAGGAACTGGACAGAGGAGGACCATGACTCTGATACCTCATCACAGCCATTGAATCACTGTTTTCAAGATGAGTCAAGACCTGTGAAGAAGATGAAACCCACCAAGAGGACACTTAGAGAGGAGGACCCTGAGTCTGGTACCTCATCACAGCTAAGAAAAGGTATTTGACCAATAACCTGTTTCAGTGGGTGTAATAATCCACTTGATACACAATTCAGAATTTTTTATTATAAATTTCTTTTAATATTGGAGTACTTTACTTTGTCATTTATTGGTTTTTAAGCTGTGCTCTAACTTGTCTATTTAACTTTTACCACAACTTTCTGTCTTCAATGTCTGCACCAGGGAAAGTTTCTGTAATTTTATGTGTTTATATGTAATTTGATGCAAGATACACAAATCAATATCCTCATCATACCTGGAGAAAAAACTTAAATTTTGAAAACGTATTTGAAAATGTGCTTTCTTTAAAGTCTTCAAAGATGCAGTGCTTTAAGTTAACTTTTCTATCATTGAATCTCTGTTTTCAAGACGAGTCAAGACGTGTGAAGAAGATGAAACCCACCAAGAGGACATCTAGAGAGGAGGACCCTGAGTCTGATACCTCATCACAGCCAAGAAAAGGTATTTGACCAATAACCTGTTTCAGTGTATGTAACAATCCACTTGATACACGTATTGAGTCTCGTATGCTCTCAAAACACTGAAGAGCTGCGCCCTGTGGGAAAACTGACGGAAGCCAATGAGAGAGCAGCTTCGGGTCATGTGCTTGTCAAAGTTTGAGGGCTTATGTTGACTCATTAGGCCGACGCACCGCACACAGGAAGTACATATACATTAGTAAAATACCATTTGGAATTGATTTATAATGAATGCTGACAGGTGCGGAGAGACTAACAGGAGCATCTTGCAAACAAATACTTTTTATTTCATAATTATTTTGCATTTTCTAAATCATTTATGTTTAATATGATTAAAGTACTTCTTGATTCTGAGATCATACAAGTTGCTATATATTATAAAGTTCATATATCAATATGACCTGAGTTTCGATGACAAATTGTATTTTTCAGGCTTTTTATCTCAAGCCTCCTTAAAAAATTTCGCCGCGTGTCACGTGACCGATGACGTAGTTCGTTGACAAGCGTTGATCTGTTTACATGGCAACACGTTACTTCCTGTTTGCAAAACTCGCTTTTCTTAAATTAAAATAGACGGATAAAACATGTTTAAAATGTGTGTTGTTTATGGTTGTTCAGATACCAACAAGGAGAACGTCTCCTTACACACATTTCAGAACCCGAAGAGTCCCGGAGGAGAGAAAGTCCTCGCTCAATGGAACCGCCCAGTAGCCGGTAGCCTCTAAGCTTTAGCCTCAGACGCAGCGCTGCCTCACGAGTCCTGAGTGGAGTGTCTGTCCCACTCCAGCCGAGACAATCTCTGAGCAACCTGAGCCCAGAGAAGCTCTCAGCCTGGGTTTACTAACGCTGCAGCTCCTCTTCCTCACTCCTCACACCGTGGGAGTGCAGAAATCTGGCTGTCACCATAGCAACCTGCTTTGGAGCGACGCGTTAGCCACACCTCCTCTCAGCACAGCCCTGCTACCCCGCAAAACCCCGAGATGTTTAAATCCGCGGTGGGGATATCAGCCCTTTGGGTTGTGGGTCTATCGGTCTGCTACTCCGGCGCTCCAAGTATTCTCTCTGCCGCTCTGCTACGCTGCTGCCATCCTGCTACTGCCCCGATCCGGAGAATATAAGCGCCGCGGCGCAACTAATAAATGCGCGTCCGGTCTTACGTCTAGATTATCAAGTAAAATTCCGGGAACAAATAATGCTGAGACACTGTGGTTTGTTCTGATAAAGATCCTTTTCTTTTATGTGCTGTTTTGGCGAATTTCAGCGGCCGTGATAAACGATGCCAGGCAGTCGGGCTTTGACGAGTTGTTTCCGTGTTTACATCTGAACCGCGATTATAAAACCTGATTCCAGCCCATTTCGTTTAATCTCCTAAAATGTTTTATTATTATATAGCCGAATTGTAACAGAAGCTTGCGCTGTATTTCATGTTAAAATCATCACTTTGTGAATCCACATGTGAACTTGTCGTTGTGTCTCCATTGCACTCTCTGTAGCTTAGCCGGAGCTAAGTCAACAAACTACGTCATCGTACCACGTGACCCAGATGTGGATTTTCCGCCTAGCGGTTGCCAAGGGGCACTTTTGAGTTTAAAAAAAATATCTTTACCAGCACAATCCCGATCTTAATGCCCCATTTTCTGGAAATAAGTTTTTCCGAGTTGGTCGATTTTAGAATCAAGAAGTACTTTAAGTAAATTTTGTCCAGCTATTTGGAGGGGCGGCGCCTCAGCACCCCGCATTAACCGGTCGCCACCGGTCAGATGTTTGCAACAAACTCAACTGAATGGTTTCTCTCCTTTAGGATCTCGCCACAGACCGTTGTTCTAATGAACTCTCCTCCAGATTAAAAATAAACTAAAATAAGGCATTATTTTATCACAGTGCTTACAGACAGGAAAAACTGTTGACAATTTACGATTTACGATAATTGACAATTTATTTTTCTTATAGAATTTGCAATAATAGGCTTATAAGGATTGAACAACTCATGCTGCCTTTTTTTATGTTCACTTACTGTTTGCATCAAAATTAGGGATAAGAATTGAGAACCAGTTCCAGTTGAAAACTGGCTCAATCCATCAACAGTGGCAGTGCAGCCTCTGGACTGTCTATAGTGCACACACACACACACATCTATAGTAATCACCCCTACGAACCTTTATTTCATCTTATTTTATTTTTCATAGATTCATCAAGAAAGAAGAGGAAGATGTGGAGCAAAGCAGAAGTCCACGCTGTGGAACAAAAGCTAATGCACAACATTAAGACTGGCAAGGTTCCTGGGAAAGCACAGTGTCTTGAATGTATCCATGCATTCCCAGATGCACTGAAAAGTAGGACCTGGGATGCTGTGAAATACTATGTGAAAAACCGCATAGACACCTGGAAGCGGCGGTCTACGAGGTAACTGCAAGCTCTTGTTTTGTGTTTGAAAGAGCAACTGTTAATGCAGCTCTCACCATTTGATCTGTTGATTAGCTGAACCTCAGAGGTCAGCTTTTGAAGTTCTGCTGTTAGAGAGCAGTGATCTGCTCAGATTGCACTTTATTTTATGCAATTTATTTCATACATAACAGAAATTTTTTTGTACTGTTATGCTTCTTCAATTCATGGATTAGCAAATGTTTTAAAAAGTTTGTTTAACCCTCACATATTGCTCATATTCTGAGTCATAATTACTCTACACCAGGGCTTCTCAATTCCAGTCCTCGCACCCCCCTGCCCTGCATGTTTTAGATGTGTCCCTCCTTCACCACACCTGATTTAAATGATCAGCTCGGCATCAAGCTCTGCAGAGGCCTGATAACGAGACACTCATTTGAATCAGGTGTGGTGGAGGAGGGACACATCTAAAACATGCAGGGCAGGGGGGTGTGAGGACTGGAATTGAATTCATTCAAATATTGAAAATATTTTACATTAATGGGTTCCAATTGTAGCAGTTACTGATCTTTACATTAATTATTAACATTTCTGTATATCAGTAATGTTGCCTGCTGTTAAAAATAAATGACAGACTTTTCATTCAACATTTGTGTAGCTTGTTTGTATCACTCAGCCTATGGTGTTTTTACACTGGGTAGTTTAATTGTGTGTACTGTTAGTAGCTACTACAGTTTTGCAAAATTGAACAAAGTAAGCAAAGACTGTTTTTGTAACCTCATGTTCCTTTCCCACAGTAAATAACATCATACTTTGCTAACAGCTCAATTATGGCAAGAAAATTTCCATTGTCTGGCTCATCTAGTGTATTTGCGCTGCCTCTGAATGGCATATTCCTGAAGGCTAAGAAGAGTGTTACATCCAGCAGCCGCTTCAGTAGTGCTTTGTTTTTTTTTATTTTTGTCTCCATCAATTTTTGTTGTAGGCTGTCAATTCCAGAAGTCTGTAGGAGAGAATGTTGTAGGTTGTAGGTTCTCTCACTCACTTACTCACTCACTCACTCTGGGCCCGGGACAACAGACCGTTTTGTCCCCCCCTATGGGCGGCACCTGGTACCAACCCACTTCTTAAGTCCCCATTGTGTTAGTAAATTTCATATGCAATAAGTGAAAAATTTAAAATGTGAAATCTTAACATTTTAAGCGATATATGAAAATCTAAAATCAAAAAAAAATTTTGGGACTTGGAACCATGTCTGTATCTCATTTAGAAAGGGTGGTCCCCACCGGACACCTTTTTGTCCACTGTCCCCACCGGGGCAGATAAACGAGTATGTGTGTGTGTGTGTGTTTGTTCACTGTCTTTTTAAAACAACCAAGAAATTGGTCTGGACATCTATGAGGGTGCCCACAAAAAGTGTGCTGGAAAAATGTTACCCTCAAGCTTAACAGACATTTGCAGCTGAAAGTTTGGTCAAGAAGAGTGTTTGGAGGAGATAAAGTGATGCTTTCAAACCTGAAAAACACATTACTAATTGAGAAGCGCGGCGGTGGTGGAGTGCTATGTTATGCACAGGGTTTGGTTTGTTGCCAGTGGTAATAGTGCATAACACAAAGTTGATGGAATAATTAATGCAAAACTATGTAAGATTAAACAGGTACACACAATTATTGTTTTTAAAATAATGAATGGACATTACGTCAGGATTTGTCTTCGTGAACCCGGATTGAGCACACACACACACACACACACACATAGCTCATTTTAGGCAGTTTATTGAAAGGAATGAATACTGGATGATGAATACCAGAACCGGTTATTGGACTGAAGGAAATGGGTGCAGGAGCTGATGGCCCAGAGAGAGTTCTCGCTGACAGGTTTGCTGCAGCATAGAGGAGACAGGTACTGCCTGTACAGTGTTAGTCTGGAGACTGAAAGTTGGCTAAGCAGTCAGCAACGAGCTGAGCAAAAAACTAAAGACTAGATGTCCAACAAGAAACTTAGACTTAACTTAGGATGCAGGAACAGCAGGGTTCCAGCAGAGGCCACATCAGGTAGACTGGTGAGGGATAAGTGACGTCTGAAGACGGACCGGCAGAGGAGTGAAGGCAGAGGGAGGCTTATATAGGGAGGCTGGCAGGTGAGGTGAATCTGACTACTCAATGACCAACAGGTGTGACTGACTGCAGAGGGAGTGACGGGTAAGCTGGGGCCGTTTCTCAATATGCGTTCTCGTGTGCTCGTGACACGTCATCAGCCTCAGCCCGAGCACTGTTCCAAATGCCGAGAACGCAAAATCCCCGGATGTTGTTCTCGCCCGCCCTCTTTATCGAGCATGTATCAGAGCAGACTTGTGCGTTCTTCAGACTGACCGCTTGCCCAGAATGCACCGCGGCCGCAGCTTGATTCGAGACAGCGCAAACAGAGCTCACAGCGGTAAGTTAAAAATTCCCTTTTCTGCTGCCGCTGTTGTTCAAAAGTATCATTTGAGGCGAGAACATTATACTTTTAAGTTTTCTCTATGTGGCCTGTTTACAGAGTTAGTGCGTAATTAAAAAAAGTAGTGTGCATAGTACCGCTGGTTATGATTTATTTGTTTTGTGTTTATCTGACTGACGTGTGTTGCTTTATTAACTCAATACTTGCTGGAATAAATTGTAAATTTCTGCCAAGGACGACAGCAGCATATAAAATAAATACATAAATAATAATGTGTTTCCTATCTAAGTGAGTTTCTTCTGAGTCAGGACACGAGTAATTGAGAGGAGAAAGAGGGAAAGAAAACAATAGTAATAATAGTATATGAAAATAACAGACATTTATTTTATACAAATGTTTAATCTTTGGAAAAGAATGAAGGTGTAATATATTCAACAAATGATTAACAGTTACTAACATGGTTTAAAACAAAGAAATAAATACTATTAAGATCTTATACAAATAGACAACGCCTATAAACTTACAATTAAAAATAGTTGGAATGGAAATTATTTAATGAATATTTAATGGATTTTCACAGGTAGTGAAAAAAATTAAATGAAGCAGCATGTGAACATGACTCCAACTGATCTACATTAGGTCAGGTGTAGTCATGTTCACTTAAACATGCAGCCAGCTGGAGCAGCTCCCTGTCTTCAGCCGCCGGTTGGTCATCCTCCTCTGGGTCAACCTCCTCATCTAGCTGGTCACCTGCTGCTATACTAATACTGTGGAGGATGCAGCAGGCGGCGATTACTTTTGGGGCAAACGTCGGGCGGACCTTCAGCGCCCTTAAGAAGATGAAACGCCACCGTGTCTTCAGACCACCAAAGACACGCTCAACGATGTTAATCAGCCTTGGCGTGGTGTATGTTGTAGCGTGCCTCCACTTGACCTGTACCAAATATAAAATTAACTTGTAATTTAGGTAATATGCTGATCTGTCTTAATCTTCTATCCAATTAATATCATCTATCAATTGTGTGTCATTGCTGGCTCTATTTAAGGACAAGAAGGTAAGAGATCTTACTGGCCAGCTGTTTCCCTATAGGATGCTCCACAGACCAGCCAGCAGAGGGTCACCAGCACCTCTATCTCCTGTGGCCTTCCATGGGCCTGGATGGATGGGCAGCAGCTGAAGGAGGAGGACGATGGTGGCCCTTCTTAGCCTGAAGGCTGGTTTCAGGTACCCTTCATTAAAAAATATTTGGAGGATTGGCACAGAGGTGTTTATCCTCACATATTTTGTTTCTGTTTCTTCCTGTAAATAAAAAATGCCAAATGTTACTATAATTGTTTTTTTTTTTCAATTTTCACCTTTTCACAATATAAAACTATAACTGCTTAACATGCAGATTATTATAGCTCTCAAGAAAGAAAAGGTAAAATGTATAGTAAATGTAACAAATGGCTTCCCTTCTCTGGTATTTTTACCATTTCACTGAAAAATGAGCTGAACTAACTGCACATAATTTATAGATTAATCACTGTAAAGGTGGACAGAAGTAAAAATGTGTTTTTTTCCCTTTCTTAATGATCAATGCTGTGAAGGTCAGGAGGTGCAATAAAGTAGCTTAACCCTACTGTCATACTGTTATTAATGTTAAAATTGGGTCTTCATTTTAATTATTTATAGAAAAATAGTCACAATTTCAACCTGATCACGTTTTTAATACCATCCTCAATGTTTTGTTTAAAGATAAAAGTAGGAAATAGGCTGTCAATCTTAAAATGCCTACCAGTTGGCAATAGATGGGTGAGCAAAGCCTGCCTTCTGAGCCTCCTCTGCTGCATCAATCTTCTCCTTGCTCGGATTTTCCTCCTCAACTGCATCACCTCCTCTTCAGCCTGCTGGTAAAGCTGACCAACGACCGAAGCAACAGCAACATTGCTCGTATTGCTCATTTTGCTTCTACAAAGTGCTGATTTTTTAAAAAGATTCAATCGTCTCTGCAACTACAACAATTACAACTCCCCAGAAATTCCCACTATTCCTGGTTTTATACCCACAGTTCTGACATTTTTTTATATATATTTTATTAGACTTTTTAGAAATTAATAAAAAAAAAGCGTTTTCAATAAGATATGATGGTGTAGTGTATAAATAGTTTTGAACGTTAAAGAAATGCTCAAGCGCTGCGGGTGTGATGACGTCACGAGTATACTTCTGTTCCAATACACAATACGTGCTGCGTGCTCGCGTTCTCCTCAAGTTCGATCTTCCTGTGTTCTTACCGAGAACAGACTTGACGAGAACGCAAGTACGGACTCGCGTTCTCGTGAATTGAGAAATGGCCTGAGTGTATGGAGCGTGAAATATGTCATAATAGTCCAAGATGTAGAGAGCAAATACTGCACCCTGAAACATTAACTCATGTTTATTTCTTGGTAGGTTGTTGGTGGATCTGCAATGGAAAGGAAGAGGTTGGGTAGCTCAAGTGGAACTTGAAGGTAATATAGAGTTAGAGAGTTTCCTTTGCAGGGTGGTGAAGTAGCATGGAGGTAAGTTGTGAATCAAAGGGCATCAGATAGTTCCAGATAGCTAGAAGTGTGGCAGTCAAAGGGCAGGCAGGTATTGGATAGAATTGAAATTATACTTTTTTGACCCTGGGGGAAATTCATTTGTAGCAGAGTCCATAAAGTCTACACACAACAATAAACACTCATGTTGTGGGGTTAAATGTTTTTAAGTTATTAAAAGGAGTCATCACTTGGAATTCTGACTTTTTCATGTTAAAACCTGTGTGTTGGTGGTGGTTCTAAGTTCCAGAAAATCAGAAGTCTGAAAGTGATGTGTGTTTTTTGTAGGCTCTTTGTACAAACCATAAACCCCCACAAGAGTAGGCTGTCTGCCAAGGGAGAGTTTGGTGCTCATCCTTGATTTACGTCACTTGCGGAAGGACGCTAACATAAGCCATCAACCGAATCTCCCCTGCAAATCTATGTATGTGTGTGTGTCACATTTTGCTCCGGAAAGTTTTGTTAGCTTAGGATAATACCAGGCGACAGTGGCATCAAGCCTGGGTTTGGAGAAACGGGCGATTCCAACAGGGACTCATCTGCAGTGCACTCAGTATGTATTGTTCCTTGGGTAAGTTTTTACCGGGGTTCTCTCTTCTCTGTTCGCTTTGCTCTGACTTCAAGCATGGAGCTTTTTATGACGGCCAGCTGCAGTGTCTGTGTGTGTGAGAGAGAGACAGCACTGCCAGCAAACAATGGTAAACAAACCATGGCACATGAAAAAGTCAAATTCTCTTGCATAGTCTCATGAGAGATAAAAAGGGGTATGAAAAAGGTCAGAATGAGCTCTGTTTAAAACATTTTTTGACATGAACTTAAAGACATTTCCAAAAGGATGTTATATGTAAAATACCTTTAATGTTTAATCAAATATCCATAGGTCTATCATGTATTGTCCTATGAATATGAGCCCGATTTCTCTTTGATATTTGGACAATAGGTGAAAGAGAGATTTGAGCTGTAGCATTCTCTAACAGCAAACTCTGCACACACATAGAATAAGGTGACAACTTCTCTTTAAATATACAACATTATTAACAGATATAATTCAACTTCAAGTTAAACAAATTTCAATCAACAACTCTAGAATTCTGAAACAACTAAAACTATAAAGTAAAATTAAGATTAAAGAAACTAAAGAACTTTGTTCACAAAAAAATAAAAAAATACAAATACAAATGTTTGTAAACCATTGCCATAAAAATTAGTCAATGGAAAAAAAAATGTTAAAGTTCAAAAAGGATCTTCAATTTAGAGATCCAAAGTTCATCTTAAAGAATTTGGAAGGAGGTTAAGTAATTCAGAACAACAATTGGCATGTCTTCAAACCATTCGCAATGCAACTCAGAGTTAAAATAAAACATTATTTGAGAAAATAACATTAAAAAAATTATTTGCAAAAGTGTAATTTAATACCTTTTAGGACACTTGATTTTTAATGAATCTATTTCCATCCATCCATCCATTTTCTAACACGTCTATCCCTTGTGGGGTTGCGAGGGGTGCTGGTGGCTATCTCCAACTGTCAATGGACGAGAGGCAGGGTACACCTGGACCCTGGACAGGTCGACAGTCTATCGAAGGGTAACACAGAGACAACACAGCATTATCATATCAATAAATCCATCCATCCATCCATCTATCCATCCATCCATCCATCCTCTTCTGCTTATCTGGGGTCGGGTCGTGGGAGTAGCAGCTTCAGTAGGGAGGCCCAGACGTCCCTCTCCCCAGCCACTTGGGCCAGCTCCTCAGGAGGAATCCCAAGGCGTTCCCAGCAGAGAGACATAGTCCCTCCAGCGTGTCCTGGGTCTTCCCCTGGGCCTCCTCCCGGTGGGACGTGCCCGGAACACCTCACCAGGGAGGCGCCCAGGAGGCATCCTGACCAGATGCCCGAGCCACCTCAACTGGCTCCTCTGGACGTGGAGGAGCAGCGGCTCTACTCTGAGTCCTCCCCGGATGACTGAGCTCCTCACCCTATCTCTAAGGGAGAGCCCAGACACACTACGGAGAAAACTCATTTCAGCCGCTTGTATCCGGGATCTCGTTCTTTCGGTCACGACCCAAAGCTCATGGCCATAGATGAGGGTAGGAACGTAGATCGACCGGTAAATCGAGAGCTTGGCCTTTTGGCTCAGCTCTCTCTTCACCACAACGGACCGATACAGCGCTCGCTTCACAGCAGACGCTGCACTAATCCGCCTGTCGATCTCCCACTCCATCTTCCCCTCATTCGTGAACAAGACCCCAAGATACTTGAACTCCTCCACTAGGGGCAGCACATCCTCCCCAACCCGGAGAAGGCACTCTACCCTTTTCCGGTTCAAGACCATGGTCTCGGATTTGGAGGCACTGATTTTCATCCCGGCCGCTTCACACTCGGCTGCGAACAGCTCTAGTGAGAGCTGTAGATCACGCCCTGATGAAGCCAATAGGACCACGTCATCCGCGAATAGCAGAGACGCAATCCTAAGGCCACCAAAACGGATCCCCTCAACACCTTGGCTGCGCCTAGAAATTCTGTCCATAAAAGTTATGAACAGAATCGGTGACAAAGGGCAACCTTGGCGGAGTCCAACTCTCACTGGAAATGAGTCTGACTTCAACATCAAATAATTTAAGAAAAAAAATAGCTGAATTGTGTCCTTTTGTCTCAAACAAAGATTTTATTGAAAAATACCAAATAAACAACATCAGTAAAACTAAATTATCAATAAAACAAGAATGTGAAAAACTTTTCAAAAAGTAGATAAATGTGTAATAACTAATAAAAAGCTAGCAAAAACTGTGTAAATAAATGTGTAGCAAAAAATCTGCAAAAACTTGAAAAAAATTTAGATATCTGTGGCTCAGTGTCTGGTTCACCTGGAGAGTATCACATGTCGCCAATAGGCGGAGGGGTAGCTTGAATCGGCCGCCTGATTGCATCTGACACTGATTTATAATAAGCTTAGTAATACAATGCTAACACAGTAATGACAAATATTTTGTAACCACAATGGAATGCAGAATAGACTTCCCACCTTGAAGAAGAAGAGGAGGCTTTCACCGTAGTGGTTGGATGCACAGTACTTTCTGTACCAGATGGTCCTGCTTCCTCCTTGCTATAATAACATGGAGATAAGGTAGTTAACTGCCAAGTTTTCAGATAATGAGATGATTCTCCAAAAAACAGTCAAACAACAAAATAAGTGTTGTAAACCCGCTTCATAAAAAATACTTTAAGATCACCCAACATACAGTACAGGTAAATCTTCCTTTAGTATACAGAAACAGTGGGCAGTAGCACAAATTTCTGCTTCAAGACAATTTATTTCTTACTACTCCAAAAATAGCAAATTGAAACACAAAACAAGACTGGTATAAAACAGTAGTTGTATTGGGAAGTGTAAATGATATAAACACTTCATATAAGGCTTTTTTTACCATCCAATTTACAGTAAAATTAATAAAGTGATTGTGCTGCTGCAGTGGGGAAGGAGCGGTGAAGCTAATCACAACACCATACATGGTTTCCTACAGCTCTCCAAAAATAGCAAAATACCATAAAACAACACTGTTGTAAAACATTAGTTATTCATGACTGTAACTAATTGCATTCGACATGTAAGGTAAAGATGCTGGAAATAAAAAGTAACCATACGACTTACTCATGGACCAGGTCCAGAATCAACTTCTGCTCGTCTTCCTCCTCTTCAAAATCAGTGCAAGAGTCAGAAGATTCCTCTATCTCAGCATGACTCTCCCTCATAATTTCTTCCAAAGCCTCCTGAATGGTACATTTCCTCTTCTGTGCCATCAAGACTACATTTAAATCCCATATTAAACAGGTTTCCAGAGTTTCCTTTTTTCACCTCAGGATTATCGCCAAAATTAGAAACATTCTGTCCAGGAGTGATGCTGAAAATGTTGTGATCTTATGCAGTGCAAGTGGGCGTGGCATAGTGGTGGTTCCTTCCTGGTTTTGTGGTGCAGCTGCTGGCAATCCTGAAATCAACCTGACAGTATTTAACCCCCTGAAACCAGACAGCAGGCGCCAGTTTGTTCTTCTTGATTTCGTTTGGAGAAGTTGGATTCTGCTCAGATCACCCTGCCTGCCTGCCTGCCAAAAAGCCAAACAGCCAAACCCACAGCTGAAGATACATGCAAGTAAACTGGAGAGTTTTGCCTTTTTTCCAAGTCCAAGTTTGCAAGTTCTTGAAGAGTCTAGTCCTGTGAGTTTCCATGTGCAAGTTAACTGAAGAGTCTTGCATCCCTTTGTTTTCCTTCCCTTTTTGGAAGCGCCTTATGTTAAAATAAATTATTATTTATTTTTACATCCTGAGTCTGAGTCTGCATTTGAGTCTGTACAAAACTAACCATAACAGAACAAACTGGCCATCATGGACTCAGCAGACTCAGCTTTTTTTCGTCAGGCACTAAACTCCCAGGGGGTGTTAATTGGTAGCCATGAACAAGAGATTAAGGAATCTAGACGTTCATTGCAGTTACTCAACCAACAAATGGAGGAGTTAACCCAGAAATTGGATCAGGTGGTTAATCACCTCAACACCAGCAACGCAGCTACAACCACTTCTCCTGCCACTGGAGCGTCACCCTCCACCACCACTTCCGCTGCTGCTCCTGTGGATCAGGTACCATCCCGAGAGCCATCTTTTCCGCTGCCAGAACGATACTCAGGTGATGTAGGAAATTGTGACCGTTTCCTATTCCAGTGTGACCTAGTGTTCCAACAACAGCCTTCCACCTATGCTTCAGATAAAGCCAAGGTTAATAATATTGTAATATTGAGCTTATTGTCCGGTAGAGCGGCTAGATGGGCCATGGCATTAAAGTAACGTAATTCAAGTGTTTGTTCCAGCTACACAGAATTAACCTTAAACATGCGCAAGACCTTCGACCATCCTGTTCGTGGCCTTGAGGCAGGAAATAGACTATTCACCTTTACTCAAGGCAATCAATCTGCAGCTGAATATTCCATAGACTTTCGAATATTAGCAACTGAGAGCGGATGGGGAGAATTAGCTCTGCAGGCCGCCTTTATTTGAGGTCTTGTTTCAAAGATCAGAAACCAAATTGTGCTACGCTCTGATTTAAAGACCCTGGATGAGATTATCGCATTAGCCATCCACATTGACAACACTCAGCGGGAACAGATAAGAGAGAATCCCAGCCAGAGAAGGACCAGTAACCTTGAGAATCCACCTTACAGGATATCCATTGAGTCATCAGATACATATAATCACCAGGTGGCATCCCTTAACCATTGGTCTCCCCAGGATACCAGTGAACCCATGCAGCTGGGAAGAACCAAGTTGACCATGGCGGAAAGAAGTCGACGCTTTCGAGATAAACTATGTCTCTACTGTGGCGAAGCGGGACATCTACGCAACAATTGCCCAGCGTTAAACGAGCAGACTCATCAATAAAGGGAGGATTATGGGTGAGTCATGCTATCAATAAATCCTCCAATTTTGACCGGATGGAATTGGATGCCACACTCATCAGGTCTGAAGGCCCCATCAATCTGCGAGCCTTAGTGGACTCTGGAGCAGATGATAATTTTATTGATGAGAGACTGGTTGAGACTGCCAATCTACAGACGGAGGAAATAAAGGATCCTCGTGAGGTCAATGCCCTGGATGGACGGCACTTGGCTCGCATCACACGGATTACTACACCTCTTACCCTGCTACTGTCTGGCAACCATAGAGAGGAGATTCAATTCCTGGTTATTTCCTCACCCAATGTTCCCATAGTTCTCGGTCACACCTGGTTGAAGATTCATAATCCACACATTGACTGGTCCTTGTGTACTGTTGCTAGCTGGAGCCCGTTCTGTCTCTTCCATTGTCTACGCTCAGCTATTTCACCCACCAATTCTGTCCCAAGAATACCACATAAACCACCTGATCTCTCCACAATTCCTCCAGAGTACCATGACCTGAGTGAGGCATTCAGTAAGGCCAAGGCCCTCTCTCTTCCTCCTCATCGGCCTTATGATTGCTCCATTGAATTACTGTCTGGAGCCCCCTTACCATCAAGTAGGTTGTTTAACCTTTCTCGTCCTGAACGTGAGGCTATGGAGAAATATTTATCCGAGTCCCTAGCGGCTGGTCTTATACGCCGTTCGTCAGCCCCTGTTGGAGCAGGATTCTTTTTTGTTAAGAAGAAAGACTCTAGTCTAAGACCCTGTATTGATTACCGAGGTCTCAACAATATCACTGTGAAGAACAAATATTCTCTGCCCCTGATGGATTCTGTTGTGGAACCTATATGCAAGGCCACAGTCTTCAGTAAGCTCGACTTGCGTAATGCATATCACCTTGTGCGTATCAAGGCTGGTGACGAATGGAAAACTGCATTTAACACTCCCCTAGGGCACTTTGAATATTTAGTGATGCCGTTTGGATTGACTAATGCTCCTGCTGTTTTTCAGGCACTAGTGAACGACGTTTTGAGAGATATGCTTAACCAGTTTATCTTTGTCTACTTGGACGACATCCTGATTTTCTCACGCAACATGGAGGAACATGTGAGACACGTTCGGATGGTTCTTCAGAGACTTTTGGAGAACAAACTATATGTGAAAGCTGAGAAATGTGAGTTTCACACGTCATCCATTAAATTCCTGGGTTATGTTATCCAGAAGGGAGAGCTAAAACCTGATGAAAGCAAAATCCAAGCGGTGACTGAGTGGCCTGTTCCTAACTCCAGAAAACAGCTCCAACGTTTTCTAGGGTTTGCAAATTTCTATCGTCGATTCATTCGAGACTACAGTAAGGTGGCTGCACCTCTGACTACTCTCACTTCACCTGTCAAGTCTTTCACTTGGAGTCAACAGGCGGATGAGGCATTCGCTAGACTGAACACTCTGTTCTCCTCAGCACCCGTTTTGGCGCATCCAGATCCCGAGACTCCATTTGTGGTGGAGGTTGATGCGTCAGATTCTGGTGTGGGTTCTGTACTCTCTCAACGGACATCTGGAGAAGGTAAATTACGTCCATGTGCCTTTTTTTCCAGGCGGCTCACTACCGCAGAAAGAAATTATGATGTAGGGGACCGAGAACTTTTGGCTGTGGTAATGGCACTTCAAGAATGGAGGCACTGGCTGGAAGGTACTGTGGAGCCTTTTGTTGTGTTCACCGACCATAAGAATCTGTCTTACCTGAGAACCGCTAAGAGACTTAACTCTCGTCAGGCTAGGTGGTCTCTGTTTTTGGGAAGATTTAACTTTACGCTTACTTACAGACCTGGATCAAAGAATACAAAACCTGTCTCGCTGTCCCGCCAGTTCCAGTCAGAGGAGGTTGCTACTGAAGTTGGCACTGTTCTTCCTACAGCACGTATTATTGGTGCTGCCACATGGGATGTGGAAACTGCAGTTAAGGCTGCTCTTGCCGACCAGACTGTTCCTGATGGAGTTCCGGAGGGCTGTCTGTTCGTTCCTGTGGATTTACGTTCCCGAGTCCTGCAGTGGGGTCATGACTCTAAACTTACCTGCCATCCTGGATTTTCGAGAACTCTGTCATTCATTCGTCAACGCTTCTGGTGGCCTTCTATATCATCTGACACCAAGACCTACGTTTCTGCCTGTTCAGTGTGCGCCAGGGGCAAGGCATCACATCGCCCGACCACAGGTCTTCTGCGCCCCCTCCTGGTCCCCAGCAGGCCTTGGTCCCACATCGCGTTGGACTTTGTGACTGGACTTCCATGCTCGGCAGGTAAAACTGTCGTTTTAACAATTGTCGATCGTTTTTCTAAAGCAGTTCACTTTGTCGCCCTCGAGAAGCTGCCTTCGGCTACGGAGACCGCTGATCTAATGGTGCAGCATGTCTTCCGTATTCATGGATTACCGGTGGACATCGTGTCAGATCGCGGACCCCAGTTCTCATCCATGGTTTGGAAAGCTTTTTGTCACTCAGTGGGGGCTACTGTTAGTCTGACGTCTGGTTACCATCCCCAGAGTAACGGCCAGACGGAAAGAGCTAACCAAAGCTTGGAAGCGGCGTTACGCTGTGTGTCAGCAAAGAACCCTCTGGATTGGTCATCTTACCTGCCATGGGTTGAATATGCCTGCAACTCTCTCCCCAGCTCTGCAACAGGAAGGTCCCCGTTTCTTGTGATGTTTGGCTATCAGCCGCCACTATTTCCGGAACAGGAGATGGAAGTGGCAGTCCCCTCGGTCCAGGCCAACATCTCCCGATGTCGGGAGATCTGGAAGGAGACTCGTTCATCGCTAATGAAGGCAGGTGATCGCATGAGAGTGGGTGCAAACAGGCGAAGGATTCCCGCTCCTCTTTACACACCTGGTATGAAGGTTTGGTTATCGTCACGGGACTTACCCCTTCAAGTCGAATCCCGTAAACTGTCGTCTCGTTACGTTGGACCATACGTAGTGGAGAAGGTCATCAATTCTTCAGCTGTTCGTCTAAAGTTGCCTGCAGCTTTGAAAGTGCATCCTGTGTTTCATGTGTCTCTGCTAAAGCCTGTCTCAAATTCTCCCTTAAGCCCTCCGGCCAACCCCCCTCCACCCCCCCGTATCATCGATGGCGGCCCGGTTTTCACTGTGAAGAGGATTATGGAGGTACGCCGGCGTGGACGTGGGTTCCAGTATCTCGTTGACTGGGAGGGTTATGGTCCTGAGGAGCGGTCGTGGATACCCCGCTCCTTCATTCTGGACCAGTCCGTCCTGGAGGACTTCTACCGGCTCCATCCTGATCGCCCTGGCTGGATGCCAGGAGGCGCCCGTTGAGGGGGGGGTTCTGTTGTGATCTTATGCAGTGCAAGTGGGCGTGGCATAGTGGTGGTTCCTTCCTGGTTTTGTGGTGCAGCTGCTGGCAATCCTGAAATCAACCTGACAGTATTTAACCCCCTGAAACCAGACAGCAGGCGCCAGTTTGTTCTTCTTGATTTCGTTTGGAGAAGTTGGATTCTGCTCAGATCACCCTGCCTGCCTGCCTGCCAAAAAGCCAAACAGCCAAACCCACAGCTGAAGATACATGCAAGTAAACTGGAGAGTTTTGCCTTTTTTCCAAGTCCAAGTTTGCAAGTTCTTGAAGAGTCTAGTCCTGTGAGTTTCCATGTGCAAGTTAACTGAAGAGTCTTGCATCCCTTTGTTTTCCTTCCCTTTTTGGAAGCGCCTTATGTTAAAATAAATTATTATTTATTTTTACATCCTGAGTCTGAGTCGGCATTTGAGTCTGTACAAAACTAACCATAACAGAACAAACTGGCGCCTGCTGTCTGGTTTCAGGGGGTTAAATACTGTCAGGTTGATTTCAGGATTGCCAGCAGCTGCACCACAAAACCAGGAAGGAACCACCACTATGCCACGCCCACTTGCACTGCATAAGATCACAACAGAAAAACTAGTCCATGCATTTGTTACTTCAAGGCTGGACTATTGTAATTCTTTACTATCAGGAAGTCCACAAAATGCAGTTCAAAGTCTTCAGCTGATCCAAAATGCTGCAGCAAGAGTTCTGATGAAAATCAACAAGCGGGATCATATTTCTCCAATTTTAGCTTCCCTTCATTGGCTTCCTGTTAAATCAAGAATAGAATTTAAAATTCTTCTTCTAGCGTATAAAGCCCTTAATAATCAAGCTCCATCATATATCAGAGCTCTGATTACCCCGTATGTTCCTAACAGAGCACTTCGCTCTCAGACTGCAGGTCTGCTGGTGGTTCCTAGAGTCTCTAAAAGTAGAATGGGAGGCAGATCCTTTAGCTATCAGGCTCCTCTCCTGTGGAACCAACTCCCAGTTTTGGTCCGTGAGGCAGACACCCCGTCTACGTTTAAGACTAATCTTAAAACTTTCCTTTGTGACAAAGCTTCTAGTCAGAGTGGCTCATGTTACCCTGAGCTACCTCTATAGTTATGCTGCTATAGGCCTAGGCTGCTGGAGGACATCAGGGTCTATTTCTCTCACTCTACTGATTTCTCCTAGTGTTCTCCAATTTGCATTGTCTGTTGTTATTTCAACTTTTACCTTTTTGTTCTTTGTCATACACCTGGTCTGGCGTTCTGTTAGCTGTGACATCATCCAGTGGAGGCAGATCATCCACTATTACCATTTAACATAGAAAGCATTCCTGGATCAATGTGTGCTTCTGTGCTTTTTTGTCTGTCTTGTTGTGTCTCTGCTCTGTCTCCTATAACCCCCATTCGGTCGGTCGTTCATACTGAGCCTGGTTCTGCTGGAGGTTTTTCCTTCCTGTTAAAGGGGAGTTTTTCTTTCCACTGTTGCTTCATGCTTGCTCGGTATGAGGGATTGCTGCAAAGCCATGTACTATGCAGATGATTGTCCCTGTGGCTCTTTGCTCCTTCAGGAGGAGTGAATGCTGCTTGTCAAGACCTGATGCAATCAACTGGGTTCCCTTAGATAGGAATTTTGTTTTGACCAATCTGTATAATCTGACTAAATTGGATTTTGGAAAGTGCCTTGAGATCACGTTTCATGAATTGGTGCTATATAATAACATTGAATAAAAATTCAGCTTTTGTTAACACCCCCTGCTTGGGGTGATTCTAAAGAAACTTTGAGGCTTGTTTTCTCCCTACGCTCTACGCTTCTCCAGGAGTGAATGCTACTGGTCGGGACTTTGAAGCAATCAACTGGTTCCCTTATATAGGAAAATTTTGACCAATATGTATAATCTGACCCAATCTGTATAATATGACTGGATATGACCTTGTAAAGTGCCTTGAGATGACATGTTTCATGAATTGGCGCTATATAACTAAAATTGAATTTAATTTAATTCAATTGAAATCCTTCTGATCCTAACACATCAGCCATCCAACAAGATTTATTTTCCAATTAAGACCTGATGTGATTTTGAAGTGTTGCATACATTTTTTGACCAGTGTATAACTGTAACAGGTATATACTTATCTTGCAGTTTATGGCACTTTGTCTTGCATTTGAAAATGTGGTAGACTATACTTGTTTAAACATTTAGTGACAAAAATGAACAAAATGTATGTAAAAACACATTTTGTACTAGTACCTCAAACTCTTGCATATGTGTATACTGTGTTGCTCAGAGGTTGGGTGTTCCTAATCTAAAGTGAAAGGCCTGCGGCTCTGTCGATCTCATGCTGTTTAGGAGAGGCTTATCTCAGACTCCAGCTTAGTTAGAACATAGACACTTTCCACACACATCCACACAAACACCTAGAGTCCCCCCCCCCCCCCCCGTGTCTCTACAAAGACAGCAGAGGAAGCAGACAGTGGAATGAGGGCAGGGCACCGATGCATGGACAAGGCCAGGCAGAGATGTCATGAAAGAAATGAAGTGAGATTCCAGACATAAGCCTTTGAAAAAAGCACAAAAAGGAACACTGGGAGTGAAGAGATGCCCTCCCCACGGAGGAGCTCTGACTTTCTGCTCTCACCCACTGACTATTTTCTCCCCTTTTTGCTTGCCTGTTCTCTCTTTGACAAGTTACTGGCCTAGCCTCACCCAGCTTAACCTTGTCTCCTTCCTCTTCAACTTTCTCAGCCACCACATTTCTCCTCCATCATGTGCTCCTCAACCTGTCTCTCACCCCACCATTTTGTATTACCTTCCCTCTCAAACTGTCAAAACTTGCACCGTCTTCACTCTCAGATGGTAGGATTTAGTGGATAAAAAGAGAATTTGTTGACTACGCCACAAACAATTTCCATGCCTATTGATCACAAAGTGGAGCTGACTCCTGACTACAGAGGCTGGTAATAAAAAGAAAAGAAAAGAAACATCACAACTCTAAATGTTGAAATATTTGCAGTGTACAAAAGTACAAAAGGGTTAGGTCAAACAAAACATTTATCCTCTGTGCACAATTATTAGGGAAGTTGCATTTTGAGGATTTATTTAATAATCAAACAACTATAGTGCTCTCATCAAACAACAACAACATTTAATGCATGTTTTATACATTGTCAGGGTCGACCCTGCACTTGTAGAAAAACCAACACGTTTTCAGTAAGATTTAGGTTGGGTAAAGGAGACCATGTTCTAACTTTCACATAAATGTGTGGGGGAGCCAGCTGGCAGGAGGTGTTAACAACTCAACCTACCTACAAGCTGCTTCAGCACCAACAGCAGCAGCTGACCCACATAGCTACTCAGTCATTGAATTAAACAAATGACATCACCAATCATCACCATGTGACTGGTTGGTAGATCTGTCCTGAGCCTTTATAAATACAAGCTGAAGTAAACTCCGTCCTAATAGTAATAAATATAAATCAATGGACAATGTGGAGGCATGAACCGTCCGATGCTTCGCATCTTCCGCAAACTCAATTCATTTCTGATAATGGACACCTCGAAGGCCATTATCCCCCTTATACCATGGTCATTTATGAAAGAAATAAATATTAAGTCTGTCATGGTTTTTAAGTGTTTAGCCTGCATGCAGATACAGAGGGGAGAGAGGAATAAATTTAAGATGTTTATTAAAGGCTCGGACAACGGGGAAAGACACAACGTGTGGCTCGAGAGAGGTCTGAACGTCAGTGCTGGAACGACTACCGAAAGAAAGACGAACAAAGTTACGAGAGATCGAACCAGGGGAAAATTCCAGAAGCTGCGCCGCTTACCATTTAGTTGAGAAGACCTATCTGGGGAGAGTAATGACCGTAACTCAGAGATGGTAACAGGTGGCTCAGTGACTGGAGGGCTGACAGATGGTAATGCTGGCAAGGGATCCGGAGCGCACCACAGTAGATGGCAGACGGGAGGAGCAGATGGAAGAACCGGAGTATTGCGGGTGAACCAGGTGAATCCAAGGAAGGGGGTCTCACGCCCGGCTTGGTACCATCAAGAGAGCATGAGGGGAGCTGCCAGAGCTAAATCTGAGCGGCGGGGATTCTGTGGATCTGGTTCTTTGAGCACGACATCAGTGCAGGTGAATAAATCCAAACACGAAAAACACGACTGGGTTAACACTCTGGCGTCTTCCATCTGTCTGAGCTCTCCTTAAGAAGTCAGTGGAAGCCGCTCCTGATGAGCCGCAGGTGTGGGCCACGCCCCCCAGTCAACTAGAACCACCTGTGGAGCAGAGCTAGAGCACGGAAACCACAGAGAACCCTGACACAATCAATTATTAATACTTTAATGTTTTTTCACCATTAAACGCATACCCTTGCTCTGCTCGTTCTGGTGGTTCCCCGATACACATCGTCTGTTCTGGTCTGTTCTCCTGCTTATCCTTGCCTGCCTGCCCTGCACCATTAGCCATTATTCATTCTGTCAAGTCGGATTATGTCCGCCTGCCTCACCTGCCAAAACTCATTCCCTTCAATACCTTTCTTTGTTCCTCACCCCCAAATATGCACCTCTCATCAATCGTGTGAAGCCATCAGTGAAGACCATCAAGGTGTGGCCTGCAGGAGCAGATTCATCACTTCAGGAAAGGTTTCTACATACAGACTGGAGGATGTTTGCTTCTCAAGCCACCAGTGGCTCTCACAAAGACATTGACTGTTCCGCCTCCTCTGTACTGGATTATATTAATACCACTATTGACAATGTTACAACCCAGAAGCAGATCAACACATACCCAAATCTGAAGCCATGGATGAACGGGAAGGTGCGACTCCTATTGAAGACACGCAACACTGCCTCAGATCAGGAGATGCACAAGCCTGCAGCTCAGCCAGAGCAAATCTGAAAAGGAGCATCAAAGAGGCCAAGTACTGCTACAAGCTTAAGATAGAGGGACACTTTTCCAACGCTGATCCCCGAAGCATGTGGCAGGGAATCAAGTCCATCAGTGACTATAAACCCACTCACTCCACCTCTGCAGCCACTGGTGTCAACTTCCTGAACGAGCTGAATGACTTTTATGCTCGCTTTGAAAGAGACAACAGTGAAACTGCCACTAAGCTCAAATCCTCAGCCGACCACCCGCCAATCACACTCTCCTCCACAGATATCTGCACTGAGCAGGATCAGCACGCACAAGGCAGCTGGAGCAGATAACATCCCTGGACGCGTGCTAAGGGCATGTGCGGAGCAGCTCGCTGGGGTTTTTACAGACATTTTCAACCTGTCTCTTGCCCAAGCAGCTGTACCAACATGCTTCAAATGCACTTCCATTGTGCCAGTGCCAAAACACTCCAGCCCAAAGTGCCTTAACGACTACCGCCCTGTAGCACTCACACCAATCGTAATGAAGTGCTTTGAGAGGCTGGAGCGGCTCACTACCATCCACATTGGACTCACACCAGTTTGCATACCACAGCAATAGGAGCACAGAGGATGCAGTTTCCATGGCACTGCACTCTGTGCTCACACATCTGGACAATAAGAATACTTATGCACGCATGCTGTTTGTTGACTTTAGCTCAGCATTCAACACTGTCATCCCGGCTAAGTTAATAGCCAAACTTCGAGACCTGGGCATCAACACCTCCATGTGCAACTGGATTTTGGACTCTCTGACCAACAGACCCCAGAACGTCCGATCAGGCTCCATCTGCTCCACGTCCATCACATTCAACACTGATGTACCACAGGGCTGTGTGCTAAGCCCGTTTCTCTACTCCCTCTTCACCCACGACTGCAAACCTGTGTACGCATCCTACTCCATCATCAAGTTTGCGGACGACCTTACGGTGATTGGTCTCATCAGCAACAACGATGAGACAGCCTACAGGGAGGAGATCAAGCACCTGGCCACATGGTGCACTGACAATAACCAGCTTCTCAACACCACCAAAACAAAGGAGCTCATCGTGGACTTCAGAAAAGATTCAAGAGGCACGCACGACACCATCCACATCAATGGAACGGCTGTTGAGTGTGTCTCCAGTTTCAAGTTTCTGGGGACCCACATCTCAGCGGACATGTCCTGGTCACCAACACCTCCTGCCTGGTCAAGAAGCCTCACCAGCGCCTCTTCTTCCTGAGGACACTGAGGAAAAATCAGCTCTACTCAACTATCCTGGTGAACTTCTATCACTGTGCAATAGAAAGCATCCTGACCAACTGTGCAACAGTGTGGTATGGGAGCTGTACTGTTGCAGAGCGTAAGGCCCTGCAGCGGGTGGTGAAAGCCGCCCAGTACATCACTGGGACTCCACTACCCACCATTGAGCACATCCAGAAGAAACACTGCCTACATGGAGCTCCCAGCATCCTTAAGGACTCTTCTCACCCAGCCCACAGACTGTTTTCTCTCCTGCCCTCCGACAGGCGTTTCAGGTGCCTCTGGACCAGAACCAGCAGACTAAAGAACAGCTTTTCCCCCAGAGCTGTCTCTTTATTGATCTCTAATCCTCACTGATATACTCTCCTCTCCCTCCTCACACCTACCTCCATTTTGTTATTCTATTATTAACTAGACTATAATGTTCACCTGCACTCCTGACTGTTACTATTGTAACAACTGTGTACATGCATCCTGCACTACTAACTATGACTGAATATTGATTTGCACTGCTGACTGTTTGTTCACAATTGTTTACATATACATTTACAATACCGTACTTTAACTGTAATATGCAATTGACTTCCACTGCACTTGAATTTAAATAGCTTAAGATAAGATAAAATAAGATAGGCTTTATTGATCCCACAATGGAGAAATTCACTTGCCACGTCGGCCCATACAAGAAGGTGCAGAGTAGGAAAGGTGCATTCAATTATATACAGTGAATCTTCACATATACAATGGATCAAAAGAATACAAAAAGAAATAGGAATGGGGATACGGTGTCTTATTTACATTCATGGTGATCTATATATATATATATATATATATATATATATATATATATATATATATATATATATATATATATATATATATATATATATACATATATACATACAGTTATAGTGCAGCATTGTATAATCTGGTAGCAGCAGGAATAAATGACCTGCGGTAGCGCTCCTTTTTACAGACAGGATGTCTAAGTCTGTCACTAAGGAGCTGCTTAGCTCCTCTACAGTCTGATGCAGGGGGTGGAAGGTGTTGTCCATGATGGATGTGAGCTTGGACAACACCCTCCTCTCAGCTACTTCCTCCACAGAGTCCAGAGAGCAGCCCAGGACAGAAGTGGCCTTCCTCACCAGCTTATTCAGCCTCTTTCTGTCCCGCTCTGCACTGCCAGGAGCCCAGCAGACGACAGCGTAGAGGAGGGCTGAGGCCACCACAGAGTCATAGAAGGTCTTAAGCAGAGGCCTGCTCACTCCAAAGGACCTCAGCCTCCTCAGGAGGTGGAGGCGGCTCTGGCCCTTCTTGTATAGAGCGTCGTTGACGTGAACACCCAGCCTGGAACCGCCAGCCGTGGTTTGGTAGAATCCGGGTCTCAGGGCAGAGCAGTTGCAGGTAACTGAATCGGTTGGAGATCAGACTGGAACGAAGTCCAGCAAACGCAAGAGGCTATTGTGAAGCACAGAGCAAACACAATGAGTCAGGTTTAAAAAGAGAGCAAAACACGAAACCCGAGGAGCTTTGAGGGCTAGCACTTACCATAAAAGGCAAACACTTACGTCAAACATGTCAAAGAACTGGCTGCAGGCTCTTTTTAAAACTCCGCTGATGAGGGTAGATGATTTAAGATAAGATGAGATAAGATAAGATAGGCTTTATTGATCTCACAGTGGAGAAATTCACTTGTCACACATCGGCTTAATAGACAAAAGAAGGTGCCAAAAGGAGGTAAAGGTGCATAAGGTATATAGAGTGCATCCACATAGATACAGTGTATCAAAAAATAACAAATAAAATAAAAATACAAAGGAAATAAAGCAGATATTTAGGATGACTTATGTACATTCAGGTGACTTATATACAAATGGATTGACGTTGTACATTAAGTGGTACCAGGTAAGGAACAACAGTGAGGTAGGTTATTTAACAGGATTATTTAACAGTATTATTGCACAGGGTATTGCACAGTGTATTAAATGGAATTGTACAAGTTAATGCAGTTATAGTGCAGCATTGTAAAGTCTGATAGTAGCAGATATGAATGACCTGCAGTAGCGCTCCTTTTTACAGACAGGATGTCCAAGTCTGTCACTAAAGGAGCTGCTCAGCTCCTCTACAGTCTGGTGCAGGGGGTGGAAGGTGTTGTCCATGATGGATGTGAACTTGGACAACACCCTCCTCTCAGCCACTTCCTCCACAGAGTCCAGAGAGCAGCCCAGGACAGAAGTGGCCTTCCTCACCAGCTTATTCAGTCTCTTTCTGTCCCGCTCTGCGCTGCCAGGAGCCCAGCAGACGACAGCGTACAGGAGGGCTGAGGCCACCACAGAGTCATAGAAGGTCTTAAGCAGAGGCCTGCTCACTCCAAAGGACCTCAGCCTCCTCAGGAGGTGGAGGCGGCTCTGGCCCTTCTTGTATAGAGCGTCGGTGTTATGAGTCCAGTCCAGTTTATTGTTGACGTGAACACCCAGGTATTTGAAACTCTCTGTCCAAACTTTGTTTATACATTTTATAGTAATAGCTACCTGTATATCATGCTCACAATTCTGCCTATAGTAATAGCCATCTGTACATATATTCATAGTACATGCAAACCCTGTTATAATAACAATCATCTGTATATTATGCTATTGTACATATCTATAAAACTCTACTCATAGTAATATCCACCTGTACATTATATTTGGTACATATCCAGCTGTAAATTTAGTTCACAATACTAGTTATCTAAATATACATATCTGTACATATCTGTAAAACAGTGACGTGCGGTAGGGTTTGTAGCTGGTGAGGCACTGACGTCATCAGTCAGATTTACAATTATATACAGAGTAGACTCGTTGCAAAGTGCTGAAGGAGACTGATTGAGCCAAATCAAATAACCAAGAGACATGGAAAAAAATATTCATTCTTTGATGGAAAAAAATAAAACTAAATTATTTGTCATTTGATTGGTAACAGTTAATGAGTTATGATGGATTTCTGCATTTGTAACACATTTAAAAACTATAACCCACATTACGCACATTTCATTACTAAAACAAAACCTGAATAATTATCGCTGTCTTACCTCTACTTAGAAATGAAGTTCATGCTGCGCTCTTTCTGAACAAAAATATTGGTCATTTTCCGGTAAAAGTTCTCTTTATCTTCTTCAGTTTTAAAAGTTTCTCAGTCTCAGTGGAGCTCACTGCCAGGGAGTAAAGCCTTCCTTCATCAGTCCTGTTCTGGCTGGATGTTTAGAGTCTTTTTAGTGCTTTACTTGTTTAGCAAAACTCGCTAATAACACATCCATAATTTGCTGTCACTCTACAGTTTTGGGATCAGAAGCGGTGCTCCTTGAGCGCCCCCTGCCTAGAGGCCAAGGAACTGCCGGCCTCATCTACAACCAGCTCTTTGCCTTTTATGATCGGCCAGCAGCACGAAAACATGTTACCTGCACACAGTTTGATGACCAAAACACAATTCGTAATCCACATATATTAAATTGTGGAAAATCAGTTCATAACTGTTTAAACAATTGAATTTATGATCTAGAGACAGGAAGATGCATCACAGAATGGAAGCCAGCGCAGTTAACATGGGATTGTGCAATCCCAGGGGAGGCCAAACTCGCGGCGGCCTCACCGGCTTCGCTATCAAGCGCCACCAAGGATTTACATGGAAAATAGCGAAAAGTCTGCGATTTTAAAGAGAAAATGATCAAAAATTAGGAAATTAGATAAAGAAAATTACTTATTACAAATGACTGAGTGAATGAAAATTTATTATATATTATTATATATTTTCTTTCTTTCCATGATGACAAGTGAGGCCCAGCCTCACTTGCCTCCCCTGACTGCACATCACTGCTGTAAAACTCTATTTATAGTAATATCCACCTGTATATTATATTCGGTACATATCCAGCTGTAAATTTAGTTCACAATACTAGTTATCTATATATTATACACATAGGACAAATATATCAGTAACATTCTGTTTATAATAGTATCCATCTCTATATTTATTCAGTAGTAACCCATGTCCTGTACTTATGGAACCATTGTTTATCCTGCACTTGCTGCTATTGCACTTCTGGTTAGACCTAAACTGCATTTCGTTGCCTTGTACCTGTGTAATGATAATAAAGTCATTACTTGCACACCACCCACACTATAAACAGTGTTGGTACCGCACTGCTTCCCCCTCCTGAGACGCCGGATAATGGACCAGAATCGAAGCCGTGCGGAAGTCTTTCTCCATGGCCTCTCTGAACTCTTCCCACACCTGAGATTTTGCCTCAGCGGCCAGCCGAGCCACCTGCCGCTTCTACTGCCAGTACACATCAGCTGCTTCCGGAGTCCCACAGGCCAATAAAGCCCGGTAGGACTCCTTCTTCAGCTTGACGACTCCCGGAGTATGGAGTACCGGACCCTTTCATAAGGGCTGTCAGGTCTCTGTATGACCGGTGTCAGAGTCTGGTCCGCATTGCCAGCAGTAAGTCTGACTTATTTCCAGTGAGAGTTGGACTCCGCCAAGGTTGCCCTTTGTCATCGATTCTGTTCATAACTTTTATGGACAGAATTTCTAGGCGCAGCCAAGGTGTTGAGGGGATCCGCTTTGGTGGCCTTAGAAATTGCGTCTCTGCTATTCGCGGATGACGTGGTCCTATTGGCTTCATCAGGGCGTGATCTACAGCTCTCACTGGAGTGGTTCGCAGCCGAGTGCGAAGCGGCCGGGATGAAAATCAGTGCCTCCAAATCCGAGACCATGGTCTTGAACTGGAAAAGGGTAGAGTGCCTTCTCCGGGTTGGGGAGGATGTGCTGCCCCTAGTGGAGGAGTTCAAGTATCTTGGGGTCTTGTTCACGAATGAGGGGAGGATGGAGCGGGAGATGGACAGGCGGATTGGTGCAGCGTCTGCTGTGAAGCGGGCGCTGTACCGATCCGTTGTGGTGAAGAGAGAGCTGAGCCAAAAGGCGAAGCTCTCGATTTACCGGTCGATCTACGTTCCTACCCTCATCTATGGTCACGAGCTTTGGGTCGTGACCGAAAGAACAAGATCCTGGATACAAGCAGCCAAAATTAGTTTTCTCCGTAGTGTGTCTGGGCTCTCCCTTAGAGATAGGGTGAGGAGCTCAGTCATCCGGGGAGGACTCAGAGTAGAGCCGCTGCTCCTCCACGTCCAGAGGAGCCAGGTGAGGTGGCTCGGGCATCTGGTCAGGATGCCTCCTGGGCGCCTCCCTGGTGAGGTGTTCCGGGCACGTCCCACCGGGAGGAGACCCAGGGGAAGACCCAGGACACGCTGGAGGGACTATGTCTCTCTGCTGGGAACGCCTTGGGATTCCTCCTGAGGAGCTGGCCCAAGTGACGTCTGGGCCTCCCTACTGAAGCTGCTGCCCCCGCGACCCGACCCCGGATAAGCGGAAGAAAACGGACGGACGGACATCTGGATTCAAACTTTTTTTATTCTATTTTTTTGACAACAATAAAATTGTACAACAAAATACAAAATGACTGTTCATTTTAAAAAAATATCATACTCAGATTTAATGAGAAATGGTCAAGTAAAAGAAATAGCCATGATTGTAGAAAAGTAGTCTGGTAGCCATACTCACCCACACGGAGTGTATATCAGTCTGGTAAGGCTCCATTCCCTCTGGCCCAAAACAGATCGGAGCAGTCACTGCTGGGATGCGGGAATTTACAAGGTGTCACACACAGCAGCATTACCCATAATGTAGCAGCTCTTTTCTGCTACCATAACAGCCAATATACATACAGAGATTTTTGTTGCTTGGTGCGTTGGAAGATTAGGAAAGTGCATGTGAGTACAACATGTATCCTCTGCCGCATCGCTTGGAGTTTTTTGCATCACATCCGTAGTTATCTGATTGGTTCTAACCTGATGATGCTGACCCTGTTTGAAAAAAGAAAAGATATATTTTAGATCCAGATCTATTGTTCCCAGGTATACGCGACATCCATGTAGTGTTTGTACATATTTTAATTGGAAGTATTACTGTCATGGTCTTGCTTTAAAGTCACTTTAAATAAAAACTGGCAGAAATTACCCCACTCTCCCAATGGATTTTCAAAAACGCCTTATTACATCTATGTTTGTCCTGTTATGCCTCTTCTTCTTTTCTTCTCTTTCTTCCCTGAGTAGCAACAGCTTTGGCCTTTTTAACATGTTTCCAGCTTAACGGACTGCTGCATCTGAGATGCTCAAAGGAGCGCTTCTGCACATCCTTCCCACCAGCTGCTATTAGATTTTCTAATCTCTAGTTCACTGTGCGTTTTGATCCAACTTTACTTGGTCAATTGGGTAAAGTGGCTAATGAGGTCTGCTACGTCTAAACAGGATACAACATATTTGGGGACAGATTTAAACATGAGGGCACAAACTTTCTTTTTATTTAAATACTATTTGTCATGGTTTTTAAGTGTTTAGCCCACATGCAGATACAGACGGAAGACAAGCACAGCTTTAAGATGTTTATTGAAAGGTTCAGGCTGCGGGACGAGACACAGCGTGTGGCTCGGGCGAGGCCAAAACTTCAGTGCTGGAGCGACGTTTAGCAGGGCTGACCTATCCGGGGAGAATAATGACGAGGGAACTCTGTGACCGTAACTCGTAGGTGGTGATAGGTGGCAGTGTCTGGAGGGCTGACAGATGGTAGGCTGGCGAGGGATCCGGAGCGCACCACAGCAGACAGGAGGAACAGACGGAGTAACCAGAGAGTTTGCAGGTGAACCAGAAGAATCCAGGGAAGGGGGTCTCACGACCGGCTTGGTACCACCAAGAGAGTATGAGGGGAGCTGCCAGAGCTAAATCTGAGCGGCAGGGATTCTGTGGATCTGGTTCTTCGAACACAACGTCAAGGCAGGTGAGTAAATCCAAACACGACTGGGTTAACACTCTGGCGTCTTCCATCTGTCTGAGCTCTCCTTAGGAAGTCAGTGGAAGCCGCTCCTGACGAGCCGCAGGTGTGGGCCACGCCCCCCAGTCAACTAGAACCACCTGTGGAGCAGAGCTAGAGCACGGAAACCACAGAGAACCCTGACACTATTTTTTGAGTTTTGTTTGTTCAGTTGTTTCAACTTTGTGTAAAGTAAAAGAGACAATTAGAAACCCTCATTCTTCCCATGTCCCAAAAAAAAAAGGGAAAAAAAACAAAGTATAAAGAGAAAGATGGACCTGGTGAGCCGTTCAAACAGAACAAAAAAGTACAGTAAGGGGCCAACCCTATACAGGCCCATCAAACCCACTGCCAATATCAGACTAAACTAAAAGGTAAAAAAAATACTGCAAATGAAAGAAGTGAAAACAAGACAACTGGTCCAACAGGCTAAAATGACAAAGAAAAGAAAAACAAAGGCTAACGAAAGCTACCGCATGTCAGGCAGCCTGCTGAGGCCTACAGCCACTTCTACGTGTGTGCACTGGCGAAACGCATCCTGGTGGTGGAACCAGCAAGAGCAGGTGAAGGAGTGAAAGAGAGAGAACGAGAGGGAGGTGGAAAATAAGATTTATTTCTCTGCCGAAGGCCAGCCTATTTATAGGTGGGTGGGAAACACCTATAAATAGCACCACAGCTGAAATCAAACACTAATTACAAAATATATACAATCAAACAAGCCCCAAAAACATCATAGGGACAAAGAAAACAATTTAACTAAAATCTAGAAACAAAGTCTAGAAAAATAAACTAAAATAATTAGGATGTGCCCAAAGCACATAACACCCCCACCCAAAAACACTGAGTGGGATTGGTGTAGCCAACAAGAAAAGAATATTGCTCATCAATCCATTAAGAGGGAAAAGAAAAGACTAGTCATGAGAGTGCGTCAGCAACCACATTGTCCTTGCCACAAATGTGTTTTATGGAAATGTTAAAAGAATGGGGCCTCAAAGACCAGTTCATAAGACGGCTGTTCTTAGTATGCATGTGGTCCAGAAACACTAATGAATTATGGTCCGTAAAAACAAGTACAGGTCCGCTCGAACCGCCAACATACTCATGGAAGTGCTTTAAAGCCAGGACCAACACTACTGCTTCCTTTTAGATAGTGGAATACCACCTCTGATGTCAATTTTCTTTGAAAAATAAGATACTGGATGCTCTACACTTTCAGTATCATCTTGTAAAAGGACAGCTCCAATGCCAGAGTCACATGCGTCCACAGTCAACTTAAATCGCAAATAAATCGAGAGGCAGACAACACAGGAGCGTTGACAAGCAAAAATGTAGTTTGCTCGAAAGCAGATTGACACCGATCAGACCAAATAAAATCCACTTTAGTGTTAAGTAGGTCTGTTAAAGGGCAGCCACAGAAGAAATGTTTTTGCAAAACCCCTTATAGTAACCAAACAATAGCTAAAAAGACAGAAAAAATAGACTCAACGGAGCACACCAGACCTCCTCCCTAGTAGAAATAGATCAGTTAAAGCATCATCAGAAAAAGGTTCCAAACTTTTTTCAACTTTTTGGAGATCCACTAACTGTTGTTTCGACAATGACAATGTATTCATATCTGGCATATCCACCTCTACACTCTCCTTTAATAAAGGGACAGGCTTGGATTCAGAGTAACCCAGAAAACTCAATCAGGTCAAGCTTATCTTTACTTTCCTGTTGTTGATGCTTAAATGCTGCGCGCATCACGATGTACGATGTAAACACATCTGGATGTGTGCAACACTGGGACAGGAATAGACCCTTTTCACATGACGTCACTCAACTTCCGTTTTGAAGCGGAGCAGGGTATCTTTACTTCTGGCTACATGCTTTTACATAGAAAATTCGGGAGGTGAAGACGTGTTTCACTGATAATCAGCGCGATTTCATAAGGTAAGACTGAGAGCACAATATTAAACGTGTCTTATTGACTATCTTTTTTTTCCTTTTGTATTGGTAGCGATCATTGCTTTTATATAGATGCTTTGACTGGGACAGTAACATGAAGATCAAAACTAACATGCAGCAGCTTGTTAGCTTACTTTACCTGTCATTAATCTGATGTAGATGTTATAAAATGATTACTGTAGCTTTGCTATTACAGAAATAAATCTTGGTCACTGAGTGAAAAAAGAGACATTTATCTGCTATATTGTTCCCTTCACTTGATTATGGTGGCGTGTTATATATAATTGCAGTCACTGAAATCAAAAGATCTTATTCCATTTGAATCTTTTTGTTCATTCCTAAAAAGATGACAACTGTGGGTCTATTGGACAGTACTTCTGTTTCTGAATTTTCTGTGTATTATAATGAATTTACTTCATAATATTATTTGCACTTATATTAATGCACTTTTTTTGTTTTTTGTGCAAAATACTGTATATTTTAAGTAGAAGCCTGAAATTGTTTTATTATACTGTATTAGTAATGACATGTGCTGCTGACCTCTTAGTCAGATCAACCTTTAAAAAAGAGATCTTAATCTCAATGGGAGTTTATCTGGTTAAATAAAGGTTTTAAAAAGTATTATAATTTATTTATTTTTTCTCCCCTTGTGTCCATCTCTCAGCAGCATCATATCCACCAAGCATGGCTCAATCACAGAGACACTGCTACTGCAGTGTCCCACAGTGTTCGAACAACAAACAAAACTTTCCATATCTCAGTTTTCACGACTTCCCGGCTGATGCTGAGACTGGAGCCCGTTGGGTGACGGCAATAAGAGACGAGGGGCCAAATTTTAAAATCCTTCGTGGCAGCACTTACGTCTGCAGTCAGCACTTCTCTTCCGAGGACACCTATGTTTCTGCAAGTGGTCTTTAACAAATTAAACTCCATCTTTCTTTATTTAAGATAATTGAGTTATAAGTTTATTTAGCTTTTTCCAAGATAATTTCAGTGGGTCACCACGTACATTTTTATTAGAGCTGTCAAAATCAATTTGTTAATGAAAGGAAATTAATCGGAGAAATTAATTTCTGCACATACAAATGGTTTTTAAAAATACTTACCTGTACACTGTGATCGCACACTCTCTCTTTCTCCTGCATTGTTTACATTTCAATTGTTTACTGTTAAATCACTGCTGCACTTTATCCTGTAATTTACTGTAATTCTCAAGCTGTATGCAAACGAAATTTGTTCTGTACGCACTCTGTGCATACAAAATGACAAATAAAGTTGTCTAAGTCTAATTTGTTTATGGATGAACCCAGAACCACACACACGGGACTTAAAATGAAAGTCTTTATTGAAGGTTTGATGGGATGGAGGGTGATGTAAGCAGCGAGGTAGAACTGCACGGGAACAGGGTGATGGTGTTGGCAGGAGCTGACGGCCCGGAGAGAGACTTCTTGGAACCAGGAACAGGCAGCAGGGTCCACAGCTCGGCAGAGAATTGACAGTTCAGGGGAGAACCCTGCAGGCTCTTCTGTAAGGCAGAGGGGAACCGAAGCAAGGCAGCAGGATAAACAGGACTGGTAAAAGGTAAAATGGACAGAGCTGCTATGAAGTATCTATGTAATAAATAACTAAAATATATGAAGTGTGATGTCTGAAGTTTTTAAAATTCATGTTTTTTTGGTTAGTTCCTGAAAAATAACAGTATAGGACACAAGGGGTTTGCCCCGACAGCAGCATAATCCATAAATACTATAATTAACTGATTATTAGTGTGCATGCAACATTATTGACAGCGTCTTTCTCAGTCTTTGATGTCCTAAACTATCGCAGTTTTAACAGGAATGGGCAGAATTATTTTCTTAATTGAGGCTCTAAATCTACTGACGAGACTGAGAAACACACTGAACCCACAGAGGAACTTTGTGGGATACTGCAAAGTCGGCAACCGCAGTAAAATACTACACAAAAAGAAAAAGCTGAAGGGAATGAGGCTCCTCATTTTTCTTCATAGACCTGTGACAGCGTGCTCTAACTGTGACCAAGTGGCCAACAGCATTGACACTGTTCCAAAACAAAGTAAGAAAAGGCTCAACATTATACATCAACTATATCCCTGGTGTGACTCATTGGCTAAAAGCTGTGAAACAGAATAGCTCATATAGCAATAAAGCTAGCGTAGCAATATAATGGAGAAATAGAAAACTAATAAATAACAAAAGTCCTGTTGGTAGCATTGCTATCATTATCCTAGCATCTATGCTAACAACAGAGCTAAGAAGACAAAGCTCTTACCTTTATAATCAAAAAGGTATTGTTCCACAAAGAACTTGTAATCTCTGTCGAGTTTGGAGGCTGGTGTGGCCGAAAGCTTTTGTGCCAGTCTGTGCACGTCTCCCAAACGAAATTTGGGTAGATTGGTGAGGGACTGTGTGAATTCCCTATGTAAAAACACTGCTGGCGGAGAAAGCGGAAGTAAAGATACCCTGCTTTACCGCAGAACGGAAGTTGCATGACGTCACTGTGAAAAGGGTCTATAACCAACACTCAGCCCCCAGCTAAATGTACTAGTTACCAGACACAGGAACAAACTCATCCTTTACAAAAAGTTTAAAGTCAGCATACTCAAAAGTGAGTAACGTGATTCAGTTTTAATCAAAGCAACAGACTTTGTGTTCTTTTTCTTTAAAACTGGACAGTTAGTCACAGTATGTAATTTCAGTTAGTAATAAAAGCATATGACATTATCATTAGTTTTTAACACCAGCACACTTGACTGGCTTTCAACACCACCGGGCGCAGCAGGTGTAACTGGTTCCACGGGTGAAAAAACTGTTTTTACAAACTCTTTACCATTAGATTTGTCAAACTTATTGAAGCTGTGTGAGTGCTCAAAACTAGTTTTGTGTGTTGACATATATTTGTCAACAAGCTTTTAACACATCCGCTTCTTTATTCTCATTCAAGTAGATGGTAACCTTTTCTGGAAAGCAGTTTTTAAAGTATTCCATTAAAATGAGCTGTTTAAGCTGCGCACCACCGATCAAAAGAAATTTCCTTATGTCTTACGAAATCCAAATTGTATGTCTGATTATATCCATCCAACCCTTTTCTGACCCGCTTAATCCCTCATAGGGTTGCGGGGGGTGCTGGTGCCTATCTCCAGCGTTCACTGGGTGAGAGGCGGGGTTCACCCTGGACAGGTAGCCAGTCTGTAGCAGGGAAACACAGAGAGACAAACAGGACAAACAATCATTCACACACACACTCACACTTAAGGACAATTTAGAGAAGCCAATTTACCTAACAGTCATGTTTTTGGACTGTGGGAGGAAGCCAGAGTACCCGGAGAGAACCCATGCATGCACAGGGAGAATGCAACTCCATGCAGAAAGACCCAGAGTTGGATTTGAACCCAGAACCTTCTTGCTGCAAGGCAACAGCACTACCAACTTCTCCACTGTGCAGCCCCTGTTTGATTAAAGTGCTTCTTTATCATATACATTTTTGACGAAATGCTTCGGGTACGAGTTTATATGCCTGCAACCCAACACTAATCTTTTTCTAAATCAAGGCTATCCGCAATGGAAAAAGAGACAGCCTCTTGCGCTCTGCCAAATAATGTCCACTGTAGCAACAAAGTCCACACATCTTAAGGCCGTTTCAGTGTGAGTGCCACCCTCAAATAATGTGAAATATTTAGCAATGTCTCACTCATTAAACGGAGGAACCAAACGAACATTTTTACTGAAATTAAAATCAGTCGATTTTGATGTTAGTAACCACAAACCTGGATCTCTTTCAAAATATTTTACAAGGTGTAACGTCATTCGCAGAACCAGTTGTGTGCTCTACATCTTCTTCTGTCAATGAGTAGCAAGATCTGGATACAACGTTTTAGTCTGCCTTTGTCTGTTTGCAGATGGTGTCTTCTTGCAACCACGTGCTGGACCGGTGGTGTATTGCAGTATTCCTCACAATTTACCCATGCATCATTGAGCTGATTTACACAAATGACCCCTAGCTCATGGAAATGTGTCCAACAGCCCAAAGATTTGGAGTGGTCAGAGAAAACTCAAGCCTGGTGCTTTAAATCATGGAACTTGCAATGAAAAATTCAAATTTGATACTCATTTTACATTATTTTATGATAGATGCAGTCTTATTAGATATAAAATAATTGGTTAAATACATCTTTTAAATATAAATCTGCCATTGGTATGACTAATTTTGGGCCTAGCCATAAATATTCCAATATGCCTTGATTCTTATCCTGAACCCAGTTCATTGGTTCAGCTTATGTAAGTATGCTAATGAGACTGATTTTTGTTGGCCTCGTTACACAGCAAGAAATTGGGCTGATAAAACAGGAGTTATGCAAGAAGGAAGAGGGCCACAGTTAAACATCTGCCCTTTAATGACAGTAAACCAGCAGGCACCGAGCACCAGTGCCAAGATACTGAACGACAGGGAGATGGAGATAGACACACACATCACCAGCTTAATCTGAAATCTGGCACGGATGCATGTGGAAGGATGTGTGTGAGTCTATAAATTGGTGTTTGTGTGATTAGTTATTGTCTCTCTGTTTTATGTCCCCACTTATTTGCCAAAGCTGAGATTTCATGCTTGGGGACTAACAGGGGTGATTCTGAGTGCAAAGCTGAATTATCTCTTTTTTATGTCTGAAATAGGAGCCTTGGGGTGTGTGTGTATGTGTAAGAATGTGTGTGCGTACGTGTACTTGCACTCTCATACACACACAAATCTTTGTATTTTTGCAGTCTTTACTGAAACATTTTGTCAGCCATTTGTTCTCAATCCAGTGTATCAGCAAACATGAATTATACACTGTGAAAGTAAACGGTTTCTCTGTATACGGCTCTAAAAGGCTGTCTGCTTCTATGCTACGCTTCACTCTGGCACATGCAATCAAAAGCTAGCTGTGAGGGGCTTCCTTTTGTATTCTTGACAAGGATTTTTTTTTCCAGATATATCCATTTAAATTAATGGATAATGGTAAAATCGTTCTGTCTGATGGTAAACGGCTTTGACAGCACCACAGAGGACAGCTAAGTTTCTAAGTTATAACTAATTTTGAATTTATTTAAATCCCCTGTGCTTCAAATATATTCTTCAAAAGAAAGCAGGTGTCCATTGTGTAAGCCAGATAATTTTCAGAAAACTGCCTTCAAGTGCTTTCCACATTTATTTTTCGTTTGATTTCCTTCTGTTGCATCTTTTTATCTGATAACCACAAAAACACTAAGACGTTAGTGAAGGATAATTAACAATGTTATCCTTAAAAACTGCTGGTAGAGTCTCTGATTCCACTGGAATGGAGCTGTCCACAATGGCTTTTGAATTACAGATGTGTAGAGAAGTGTAGAGAACCCGGAGTCTATCATCCTGAGCCCATGATTGGGATCTAAAGTAACAGCTTTTGTGTCCCTCTCTAAGGTTTCAGTGAATATTCTCTCCCCTCTTCCTATTTTTCACTCACTATTCAGTCACAATCTCCCATTGCTGCCTGATCCACTTCAAATGGGGTAAAAGCTGTGTGTAAGATGCATTTTATGATGTGGAGTGAAATCTAGGACAAGAAAGAAGGCATAGATTATGTAGGGACTGGTATGTACATGGTTTATTCTGTGCAGTGCCAAAGAAGGAGAGGTTACCAGATGTGATCGTGTCTGATATCGCTCTGGCCTTTCAGTGCAATCTAAGGGCATGTGTGGGGTACAGGTTTTCCTATTCTATCAATGTTTGTGACAATATGGGTTGAATGCATGCCTACAAAAGCTCTGTTTTGTCATTTTTTTTAAGTTTTCCACCTGGGACTTACCTGGGCATATTGTTACTGAAATGAGTATTCATTGTATATTGCTGCCCACCTGCCAGGTTGTAAGAGCTGTTTGAAGGAACTGCAGCATATGTGCCTTCAGAAGGACCATATATCCTTGCAGTCTATAGAGCCAACACAATGCAGAAACAAGAAAGAACTGTTTCATCTAATCACCATAATGAGCAGAAGATGGTCTTTAATATGTTAAATTATACAATATATTCCATGTACAGTTCTACAGTATGTTGAACTGAGAATAGAATCAGTGTTAAGTAGTCATTACACAAAGAGTAAAAGTTAAATTTTTACTTTTTGAAAAAGATGTAGTTCTAGAGGCGGTTTTCCTGCACCATACAATAAATGTAAGGTATAAACATAATGAATAAAGAGTTTAGTGAGTAAAAAAATGCATTAAACATCTGAATGAATAAAAAAGTTGGTGCTTTTATTTGGATATTTTCAGCCAAAAGTTTCCTTTTCATGTTGCACACCTTAGCAGCGACAGGACATCAGAGGTCAGTAAAGTTTATTTTGTTCTGTAATTATCCAAAGTAATGTAATACAGTGTTAATTCGGAGAGAGATTTATGCGATCATGGTTAGGAGTCATCAGCAGTCAATAATCCACCACCATCTCAGTTTTTGGATCAGTTGTCAGACTTCTTATCTGATTTGGTGTTAAATACTGACAAGGTTATTATAGTGGGTGATTTTAACATTCATGTTGACACAGAATGTGATAACCTTAGTGTAGCCTTTAAAACTATCCTAGATTCAATTGGTTTTGCTTAAAATGTGCATAAACTGACGCACTCTTGGCTCCATACTTTTCTTTTTGACAAAAATTATAACTAGTGGCTCATGTTACTCTCAGCTACCTTTATAGTTTTACTGCTATAGGCTTAGGTTACTGGAGTATATCAGGATCTAATTTTCTCACTCTATTGAGTTCTACTGTTCTTCAATTATGCATTATGTGTTGTCATTTCTGCTTTAACTTTCTGTTCTCTCTCTTTTCTCTTCATAGTAGGTACACCTGGTCTGGCGTTCTGTTAACTGTGACATCATCCAGAGAAGACGGCTCACCCGCTACTACCATCTAATGTAGAACAGATTACTAGATCAATGTGTGCTTCTGTGCTTTTTTGTTTCTCTTGTTGTGTCTCTGTTCTGTCTTCTGTAACCCCAGTCGGTCGAGGCAGATGACCGTTCATACTGAGCCCGGTTCTGCCGGAGGTTTTTCCTTCCCGCTAATGGGTGGTTTTTCTTCCCACTGTCACTTCATGCTTGCTCAGTATGAGGGATTGCAGCAAAGCCATGTACAATGCAGATGACTCTTCCTGTGGCTCTACGCTTCCCCAGGAGTGAATGCTGCTTGTCGGGACTTTGATGCAATCAACTGGTTTCCTTATATAGGACATTTTTGACCAATCTGTATAATCTGACCCAATCTGTATAATATGATTGAACTTGACTTTGTAAAGTGCCTTGAGATGACATGTTTCATGATTTGGCGCTATATAAATAAAATTGAATTGAATTGAATTGAATACTTTGGACCTTGTGCTGACATATGGCATTGATTGTGAAGAATTAACAGTATTTCCTCACATCCCTGTCCTATCTGATCATTTTTAATTACATTTGAGTTTAATCTAACTGAGTTCTCCACCCCCAAAAGAGGGTTCCATTATAGTAGATCTTTATCGGATAATGCTGTATCAAACTTTAAAGAGTCTGTCCCCCTTTTAACATTGTCAGTATTGCAGAAATGCCCTGTAGATGGCAGCATTGCTGTTTCTTCCCATTCACAAATCGATACCTTTGCTAACAATGTGACTTCCTCATTGCGTTCTGCATTAGACAATGTAGCTCCCTTGAAAAAGAAGGTGATTATTCACAGGAAGCTGGCTCCTTGGTTTAATTCAGAGCTGCGTTCCTTGAAGCACCATGTTAGGAAATTGGAGAGAAAATGGCGCTCTACACACCAAGAGGAATCCTACCTAATCTGGAGGGACAGTCTATTGTTGCATAACAAGACCCTTCGCAGAGTTAGAGCAGCATATTTTTCATCATTAATTGAGAACAAAAATAATCCTAGATTTCTCTTCAGTACAGTTGCCAAACTTACACAGAGTCTTAGCTCCGTTGATCCATCCATTCCCTTAGCTCTTAGCAGTAATTACTTAATGGGATTCTTCATAAATAAAATTGATTCCATTAAAAATAAAATAATTGGCATCCTCCCAAACATGATTACCTCATCCTCAGTAAGTGAGGCAGCGTTGGAGGAATCCTTAGAACCTGCGCAGTGTCTGAACTGTTTAAAAGCAGTAGAGCTTTCTGAGCTATCTAAAATTTTAGCTTCATCTAAACCTTCTACCTGTATGTTAGACCCAATCCCAACCACGTTGTTTAAGGAGGTATTCCCTTTGATCAGTGGCACTATTTTAGACATGATTAATCTATCCTTGGTAAATGGATATGTACCACAGGTTTTTAAAGTACCTGTTATTAAACCTTTACTTAAGAAACCTTCTTTTGATCAAGACGAGCTAGTAAACTACAGACCTATATCTAATCTTCTTTTCTTATCTAAAATTCTTGAGAAAGTAGTTGCTAATCAACTATGTGAACATTTACAAAGTAATGACCTACTTGAGGAGTTTCAGTCAGGCTTCAGAGCTCATCATAGCACTGAAACAGCTCTGGTGAAGGTCACTAATGATATTCTCATGGCCTCAGATAATGGACTTGTGTCTATACTTGTCCTGTTAGATCTCAGTGCTGCATTTGATAAAGTTGATCACAATATTCTCCTACAAAGACTTGAACATACTGTAGGGATTAAGGGGAAAGCATTAGGCTGGTTTAAATATTATCTAACGGACAGATTCCAGTTTGTTCATGTTAATAATAAATCTTCCTCAAACTCTAGGGTCACCTGTGGAGTAACACAGGGTTCAGTCCTTGGACCAATTCTATTTACTATATATATGCTTCCGATTGGCAAAATTATCAGACAGCATGGGATTAATTTCCACTGTTATGCTGATGACACTCAGCTATATTTATCCATAAATCCTGATGAATCCAATCAGTTACTTCGACTGCAGTCATGTCTTGATGACATCAAAAGCAGGATGACTTTAAATTTCCTGCACTTAAATTCTGACAAGACAGAAGTTGTAATCTTTGGACCAGAGTCCTCAAAAAATAAACTTCTTAATCAATCACTTAATCTGGATGCCATTAACTTGGCCTCTGGTAATAAAGTAAAAAATCTTGGTGTTATTTTTTACCAAGACATGTCATTTAAATCCCATATTAAACAGGTTTCCTTTTTTCACCTCCGGAATATCGCCAAAATTAGAAACATTCTGTCAAGGGGTGATGCTGAAAAACTAGTCCATGCATTTGTTACTTCAAGGCTGGACTATTGTAATTCTTTACTATCAGGAAGTCCACAAAATGCAGTTCAAAGTCTTCAGCTGATTCAAAATGCTGCAGCAAAAGTTCTGATGAAAATCAACAAGAGGGATCATATTTCTCCAATTTTAGCTTCCCTTCATTGGCTTCTTGTTAAATCAAGAACAGAATTTAAAATTCTTCTTCTAACGCATAAAGCCCTTTATAATCAAGCTCGATCATATATCAGAGCTCTGATTACCCCGTATGTTCCTAACAGAGCACTTCGCTCTCAGACTGCAGGTCTGCTGGTGGTTCCTAGAGTCTCTAAAAGTAGAATGGGAGGCAGATCCTTTAGCTATCAGGCTCCTCTCCTGTGGAACCAACTCCCAGTTTTGGTCCGTGAGGCAGACACCCCATCTATTTTTAAGACTAATCTTAAAACTTTCCTTTTTGACAAAGCTTATAGTCAGAGTGGCTCATGTTACCCTGAGCTACCTCTATAGTTATGCTGCTATAGGCTTAGGCTGCTGGAGGACATCAGGGTCTATTTCTCTCACTCTACTGATTTCTACTGTTCTCTAGTTTTGCGATGCATTGCATTGAAATGACTGTTGTCATTTCATCTTTTAACTTTTTGCTCTCTCTCTTTTTCTTCATAGAAGGTACTGGCGTTCTGTTAACTGTGGCATCATCCAGGGAAGACAGATCACCCGCTATTACCATCTAATGTAGAACAGATTACTAGATCAATGTGTGCCTCTGTGCTTTTTTGTCTCTCTTGTTGTCTCTGCTCTGTCTTCTGTAACCCCAGTCGGTCGAGGCAGATGACCGTTCATACTGAGCCTGGTTCTGCTGGAGGTTTTTCTTTCCCGTTAATGGGGAGTTTTTCTTTCCACTGTCGCTTCATGCTTGCTCAGTATGAGGGATTGCTGCAAAGCCATGGACAATGCAGACGACTCTCCCTGTAGCTCTACGCTTCTCCAGGAGTGAATGCTTTGAAGCAATCAACTGGTTCCCTTATATTGGACATTTTTGACCAATCTGTACAATATGATTGATTTGAAGCCAGGGAGCATGGTGGAGAGCGGAACATGTTCTGGAGGAGGGGAAGTGGGGAGCCTGGAACCGCCAGCCGTGGTTTGGTAGAATCCGGGTCTCAGGGCAGAGCAGTTGCAGGTAACTGAATCGGTTGGAGATCAGACTGGAATGAAGTCCAGCAAACGCAAGAGGCTATTGTGAAGCACAGAGCAAACACAATGAGTCAGGTTTAAAAAGAGAGCAAAACACGAAACCCGAGGAGCTTTGAGGGCTAGCACTTACCATAAAAGGCAAACACTTACGTCAAACATGTCAAAGAACTGGCTGCAGGCTCTTTTTAAAACTCCGCTGATGAGGGTAGATGATTTAAGATAAGATGAGATAAGATAAGATAGGCTTTATTGATCTCACAGTGGAGAAATTCACTTGTCACACATCGGCTTAATAGACAAAAGAAGGTGCCAAAAGGAGGTAAAGGTGCATAAGGTATATAGAGTGCATCCACATAGATACAGTGTATCAAAAAATAACAAATAAAATAAAAATACAAAGGAAATAAAGCAGATATTTAGGATGACTTATGTACATTCAGGTGACTTATATACAAATGGATTGACGTTGTACATTAAGTGGTACCAGGTAAGGAACAACAGTGAGGTAGGTTATTTAACAGGATTATTTAACAGTATTATTGCACAGGGTATTGCACAGTGTATTAAATAGAATTGCACAAGTTATTGCAGTTATAGTGCAGCATTGTAAAGTCTGATAGTAGCAGATATGAATGACCTGCGGTAGCGCTCCTTTTTACAGACAGGATGTCTAAGTCTGTCACTAAAGGAGCTGCTCAGCTCCTCTACAGTCTGGTGCAGGGGGTGGAAGGTGTTGTCCATGATGGATGTGAACTTGGACAACACCCTCCTCTCAGCTACTTCCTCCACAGAGTCCAGAGGGCAGCCCAGGACAGAAGTGGCCTTCCTCACCAGCTTATTCAGCCTCATTCTGTCCCGCTCTGCACTGCCAGGAGCCCAGCAGACGACAGCGTAGAGGAGGGCTGAGGCCACCACAGAGTCATAGAAGGTCTTAAGCAGAGGCCTGCTCACTCCAAAGGACCTCAGCCTCCTCAGGAGGTGGAGGCGGCTCTGGCCCTTCTTATACAGAGCGTCGGTGTTATGCGTCCAGTCCAGCTTATTGTTGACGTGAACACCCAGGTATCTGAAACTCTCCACAGTTTCTATGTCCTGCCCCTGGATGTTCACAGGTGAGTGAGGTGGGGGTCTTCTCCTGAGGTCCATCACCATCTCCTTGGTCTTACTGGTGTTTAAACACAGATGGTTCTTCTCACACCAGTCCACAAAGTTCATGATGACCGACCGGTACTCCAGCTCGTTGGTTTAAATCTTATTTAAATATTCCATGTCTGTCTTGATGGCCACATGTCCTCCTCTGCTCCAATATCATGTGGTGTCCCGCAGGGTTCAGTTCTGAGACCTTTCCTTGTCATCTTGTACCTCCTATTTTTAAGAAATCTGGGATTTATTTTCATTGTTATGCGGATGACACAGATTTATATCCCGCTAAAGAAAACTGACTACACCTCTAGTCGGTCTCTGTTTTTTTGTTTGGAAGACTTGAATGTCTGAATGGTCCTAAATTTCTTAAAACTAAATATAGAAAAGACAGAGGTTGTGATTTTTGGTAGTTCTAGCGAAGGCACCCTGAATAATGTTGGCTTCTCGGCCCAGTACGTCAAGCCTATTATTACAAATGTAGGAGTAAAGACAGACGCTGAACTTAAATTATAAACCTACATTAGAGCTGTTGTAAAATCCAGCTTTTTCCGCTTGAGGCAGCTTGCAAACGTAAAGCCTATTCTTTCTAATCTAATTTTAAAATCCTTTTATTTGCTTTTAAATCTCTTAATGGCCTTGCCCCACCTTATCTGTTTGAGCTGCTACATCCCTACACACCCTCCCGTTCCCTTAGATCAGCTAACCAGTTGTTACTGAGGGTTTCAAAACAATGTATAATTTTCAGTCTATGTCATAATCATGCACTGTTTTGTTAGCTTTGTTATTTCTATGTATGTTCATCCACATCACATCTATACATCTGTTTGGAACTCATGATAGGTACCTATATATAATACCACTGTTGTAGACCTCTGGGTATGCTACACTGTTGGCAGCTGAAACATCAACTGGCTTTAAAACAGGTTTCAGGATGCTGGAAACATACATCGGGTGACAGCTCCAGGTGGAATAAGCCACAGAAAGAAGAGCTGTCAGTGGAAAAAAACTTTGAATATTTGTCCATTATAATCTTGTAAGTATTTCATGAGTTATTAGATTGACATTCAATAAATATTGTATATTTGACAATATCTGTCATTCTCTGACCAGTTTGACCCTATTCTGTTTACTCAGTCAGCAGTTTACAAAGCATTGATTTTTCTGCTGAATACGATTGACATTCTCCAATTTTATTGATAGAGTTAGAGATGTTCTAAATTACTATGCATGACACCTAATGTTCAATTTTGTTGAAATTGCCTCTGTTCAATGTGCACAGTTTAAAAGCACAGACATGTTCTGGTATCTGCTGACAGCTACAGTCTGATGGAGACTCAGGAGACCCAGCTTTTTATATAATAGTGACCTTTCAAGCATCTCATCAGGCAACCTGGACGACTTTGGTAAAACATCTGGTATCGTTCATTCAAAGACACCAGCACCACAGTTCTTAAATAAAACTGCTGCATCCTGCATAACTTGGGCCATACTTTGAAGATGGGTTAGCTATTTTTAAACGTGCCTGGCAATTCTAAACCAGAATACGTTTCAGAATAGGGTCTATATCCAATAGAGTACAGCCAAATTAGGAGTTAGGGTTGTTTGCATGTAAGGCTGAACAGAAACAGGCTTTGTCCTGATAAAAAAAAAAAAACATCAGTAAACAAAACTCATGGCATGTTTCAGCCATGGGTTAAAGAAATAGCTTTCTATTGTCTCATATTTAAGTTTAGTTTTTTTAATTGTTTTGTGTGTGTGTGTGTGTGTGTGTGTGTGTGTGTGTGTGTGTGTGTGTGTGTGTGTGTGTGTGTGTGTGTGTGTGTGTGTGAACAGTATGCAAGCTAAAATGTGGTTGGTAGTTTGTACATTTAAACAAGCTGACTAGACCAAGCTGTGGCCTGTCCAGGGTGTACACCACCTCACCACAAATGAGAACAAACGGTTAGTCCACGGGAGAGAGCCGGTGGAAATCACTAGGAGCGTAAGCTTACCACGAAGCGCTGGGAACCTGACCGGGGAGGGGGTAGTGTGGTCTCAGCCCTTGCACACGGTGGAGAAGACAGGTGTCCGTGGGGAGCTGGGGCAGGAGCGGGTCCAAGCAGCACCGGGGAATCCAAGGGATCACAACAGCAGGAGGAACCAGAAGATTGTCGGGACCTTGGGTCCGGAGAAGGGGGAGCCGACTCAGAGGGAAACCAGTGGAGCACGAGAGGGATCACGGGAGCACGAGAGGAGACGTCTGAGCTCAAGAAGTGAACCTGGGAGACACAAAAGACAGTCTTAGTCTGCGGATAGGGTTAGAACTGATAAGTTCTTTCTTTTATGATTCAGCCCATAACTGTAAAATAGCCTTTTATTCACATTCTGGGTATGGAAGTGGTGTGGGAGTGTAGTTAGAGAGATGGGCGTTTACGTCTAAGAGAGGCCCAATGGTTGGCAGTTTGAAACTCAGTTTGAAATACAAATTGCTCCCTGTGTATAGCTCTTAGTGTTGGTGGCACACTGCTCCCTAAGGGCCTAGAAAATACAGAGACAAATTTCCCTTCTATGGAACTATAAAGGGAAAATGTTTTTCTTTTTTTTTATTTAATCTAGCTGCGATAGACTGCCGACCTGTCCAGGTTGTACCCCACCTCTCGCCCATTGACAGCTGGAGATAGGCACCAGCACCCCTTGCGACCCCAACAGGAATAAACGTGTCGGAAAATGTATGGATGGATTCCTGGATCGTTAACCTAATGGATGTGGGACAAACAGTGCATCGCCCAGGTGGGTGAGATCTGTGGCAGTATGTCTGGCCCTTTTCTGGACTCTTGTAGCACACACCTTGTCTAGATATTATAGACGGCATCCCACAATCCCCTGTGCAGACCTCACCACCCGTGTTAAATCCTTCCTCTCCTGTGCATTGCAGCTCCCATATCATACTGCCACGGAACATGCTTTTGATTGTAGCTCTATAAAGGTTTATGAGCAGCTGAGTAGAAAGTCCACTTTCCACAGAAAGAGCTGTTGCTGGCCCTTCTTATCCAGGTGAGAGATGTTCACAGTTGTTGGAGTTCAGCCAACATGAGCAGTAAGTATTAGACTATAATCTGATAGCCACATGTATTATGAGATTTCAGGAACTTCCTAAGGACTGCTCTCACAGCAGGGTGCCTCCTGAAATCCTATAAAGCCTTACTGTCAATCCAAATCAAACTGTTTGAAGGTGATCAACAGTGGATAGACAATTACATGGGCCCGGGTGAGTTTCACATCGGAGAGCTGCTGACGCTCCTCAGAATGGAATCAAAGCTAAGTACAGTCTGCCTTCTGTGAAATCAGACATCAAAACCTAAGCAGCCAGCCCTCACAGAAACCGGGTGTTTATGATCTCTCATTCAGCCGCTGGCATGAGAAAGCTTACCTGAAAGCCACTTTTCCTGCAAGCTGTGCAGAGGTCCCCAGAATCGTCTAAACGAACACTCTGCAGCCTGCATATGAGGACAGCACAAAAACTAGGCATAAAGGACGGTTGGCCCAAACGAGAGCTTTCACCCCAAGCCAGAGTGCTAGCTAGATGCTTCTGCAACAACTTACTGCAACTGGATGCCCCGAGACACAAAGGCAGAGGAGATGAACAGGGAAAGGTAGTCCCGGATGAAGCAATTTAAAATTGTTTGCTTCTAAGGCTTGACTGAGGTTTAGACCTCGAGTTAACATGCTAAGCTATCCATTAGCGATCTTTAAAACAGAGCTATGCTAATGGGTTTTGGGTTGCATTTTAAAGTTTTAACAAACTTTTTTCCATAAGGGTCGCCCTCCCCAGCGCCCGCATCAGACTCTCTGTCCAGCGCCCCCAAGCCGTCGCTGTCCAGTACTCCCAAGCAGTCGCTCTGAGTTCTCCAGCGATCTCCCATCTCCTGAACTTTGTATTGACCTTTTTCCCTCCTTCCGAGACCCGCTTCGCCTGCCCTGGCCAGGTTGTTTTCTTTTTCATGGACACTAATAGGCATCTGGGATCCGCTCTTAAGGGAGGGGGGCGGGGGTGATGTCAGGATCCCCAAGCATTGGACTTGTTTAATTAATTAGTTGATTTACCTCACCTGTTGTTAATGATCCGCAGCCTGTATTTAAGCTCCCTCAGTTTGTTTCCTTGTTGTCGGGTCTTTCTGCGATGTTGCTTCTGCGTCATCCAATTGAATAAAAACAAAACTGAAGTAATAATCTTTGGACAAATAGAGGAGAGGTCAAAAGTTAGCACACAGCTTCAGTCGCTTCAGCTAAAAACCACCAATCAGGCCCGAAATCTGGGAGCAGTGATGGACTCAGACCTGAACCTCCAAAAGCATCTAAAGACAATTACAAGGTTGGCTTTCTATCACCTGAGGAACATTTCTAGGATTAAAGGACTGATATCTCAGCAGGATCTGGAAAAACTAATCCATGCGTTTATTTTTAGTCGAATTGATTACTGCATCGGTGTTTTCACAGGTCTGCCTAAAAAGTGGATCAGACAGCTGCAGCTGATCCAGAACGCTGCTACCCGCGTCCTCACTAAGACTAAGAAAGTAGAGCACATAACCCCAGTTCTAAAGTCCTTACACTGGCTCCCTGTATCTCAGAGAATAGACTTTAAAATCCTTCTGTTAGTCTATAAATCCCTGAATGGCTTAGCACCTAAATACATCACAGACTTGTTATCAGGGCATCAACCCGCCAGACCACTAAGGTCTTCTGGCCTCAGCCTTCTCAGCAGAACCAGAACCAGAACCAGACATGGAGAAGCAGCATTTAGTTCCTATGCTCCACTGATCTGGAACAAACTTCCAGAAAACTGTAAAAGTGCGGAAAGCCTGAGTTCCTTTAAATCGAGATTAAAAACATATTTGTTTAGAATTGCCTTTGAATGTTCTAGTTAAACTGTTTTACTATTTTTAATGTTCTTTTTTGTTTCTACATTCTATCCCTACTTGCTTTTATTCCTACATTTTAATCATGTAAAGCACTTTGCATTCTCTCTGTACTGAATTGTGCTATATAAATAAATTTGCCTTTGCCTTGTCTTCAACATTACATTGCTCTGTGTTCTCCCGTGTTCTCTCCTGCGATACCGCTGCCCTGAGTTGTGTTCCATTCTCCAGAGCCTTTCTATAAGTTTCCTTGATTAAAATCCTTGAACATCATACGCTGTCCACTGCCTTATTACCGCCTGGGTCCCCGCCACCGCACCCACACCCTGACACTAAGGGTTATTGTGTTTTTTTAATTTAACAAATCATTCTTTAAAATTTTATTTTCTCAAACTAACTTGGAGTTAGATAAAACATTGTCTTGTGAATTGGTTGTACACAAATACCAAACTTTGTTCTAAATTAGTTACGTTAATTTGACCTCATTTTAAATCTTTCAAGATGAACTTGAAAGATTTGCGTTGTTCTAATGCAGAACATTGCGTTCTGCATTAGACAATATAGCTCCCTTGAAAAAGAAGGTGATTATTCACAGGAAGCTGGCTCCCTGGTTTAATTCAGAGCTGCGTTCCTTGAAGCACAATGTTAGGAAATTGGAGAGAAAATGGCGCTCTACACACCAAGAGGAATCCTACTTAATCTGGAGGGACAGTCTATTGTTGTATAACAAGACCCTTTGCAGAGTTAGAGCAGCATATTTTTCATCATTAATTGAGGAGAATAAAAATAATCCTAGATTTATCTTCAGTACAGTTGCCAAACTTACCCAGAGCCACAGCTCTGTTGAGCCATCCATTCCCTTAGCTCTTAGTAGTAATGATTTTATGGGATTCTTCATAAATAAAATTGATGTCATTAAAAATAAAATAATTGGCATCCTCCCAAACATGATTACCTCGTCCTCAGTAAGTGAGGCAGCATTGGAGGAATCTTTAGAACCTGTGCAGTGTTTGAACTGTTTAGAAGCAGTAGAGCTTACTGAGCTATCTAAAATTTTAACTTCATCTAAACCTTCTACCTGTATGTTAGACCCAATCCCAACCAAGTTGTTTAGGGAGGTATTGCCTCTGATCAGTGGTCCTATTTTAGACATGATTATTCTATCCTTAGTAAATGGATATGTACCACAGGCTTTCAAAGTAGCTGTTATTAAACCTTTACTTAAGAAACCTTCTTTTGATCAAGATGAGTTAGTAAACTACAGACCTATATCTAATCTTCTTTTCTTGGTGCAGGGTGCAGAAGCTGGCCGGCAGAAGGCGTGTGGAGAGACTGACCGGGAGGAACTCTGGAGCCGAAGACTTGAGACCAGAACGGAGCATCTGAGCTGAGGACTTGGAGACCAGAACATCAGAGCCGTAGACTTGAGAGCAGAACATCTGAGCCGTGGACTGGAGAGCAGAAACATCTGAGCCGTGGACTTGAGAGCAGAACATCTGAGCCATGGACTTGAGAGCAGAACTTCTGAGCCAAGGACTGGAGACCGGAACAGCTCACCAGGAGATGAGAACAGGAGTGGGAACAGAGCTGAGCTGGATCTAAGCAGAGACTGGAACAAAACAAAGCTGACGGAAAGTCTATTGGCTGACTGTAACAAAAAACAAAGTTGAAGGAAGTCTTCAGGCTGACTGTAACAAAAAACTGAGCTGACAAGGATTCTGGCAGAGACTGAGCGGGAGTGAACGCTATGGACCGGCGACGAGAACAGAATGAGGTGAGTCTTATAAAGAGGTGAACACAGGTGGCAACAGATCAGGGGTAATTGCTGCCTGACAGGTGACGGGAATGTAAACTAATTAGTGTCCAGAGGAGTGACTAAAGCTGAGCGAGGGAGAGCTAAGTGAACTACAAAATAACAAAGAAGCCAGACAAAACTTAAACCATGACAGTGTTCTTTTGTTTCTTTGTGTGTACATAGTTCCTTAGTTTCTTTAATCTTAATTTTGCTTAATAGTTTTAGTTAAGCTTCACTAGCCTAGTAAAGAAGAGTAATTCACTGAAATATATTGTTAATTCAGGTAAACATCATATAACGGTGTTCCCTGGATGAGCATTTACTTCTGTTAATAAATTCTTATACTTGAAGAGAAGTTGTCACTTATTTATGTGACTTTCCCTATCCTCCCTAACTGGGGCCTGTTGGTGTTGATGTGATGACATGAAATGGGTAAAAATAATACAAAGGAGGAGTAAAACAGGTATAGGTATTAAACATACACAGAAATAAATACATTTAAAAATAAGTAATTAATAAAGTGGAAAATTATTATGTATTATAGATAAATAAGGCAATTACTACAAAGGCAAATAAATAGAGAAGCTAATCAAAGGAGATATATACATTTATGTCTCATTGTATAAATTAATTACTCCTTACATTTATTCAGTTGCTGTATTTTTGTGCATTTTATTGTTTTATTGTGCATTTAATACTCTTTTAATTATTGCGCATTTATTTATGTCTGTAATTATTTTTAAATATGTCAGAGTTGGTCCTCCATAAAAGGCCATGACAAAGGTATACTTTGTCATGCAAAATATTAAATACAGCTTTTAAACACACATCCTGTTAAATTTCTGCAATTCACTTTGCACATCAGAGTGATATGACTTTTTTATTTTACTTTTGTGGTTCTCGCTCTGTTTCCTAGTTTGTTAAAACAGTAGCACATTGACTTTTAAAAATGTAAGGTGTGTTATAAGTTCCATAAATTACTATTAAATAAACCTTGCTTTCTTTAGAATATTTTATGATCATATTCAAAGAGCCTTTGTAGGGTACATAATGAGGTTTAAAGATTTGCAGTGAACCTCATGAAACAATAACCAATAATCATGACAAAACAAATGCCCGAGATGGAAAAATAAATTTTTGGATATTTTTGCTTATTGCTGTGACATATACATACAAATAATACATTTAGCTGAAGAAATGTGAGCATTTTGAAGTCCAATTGAAACCTTTTCATGCACTGACTCTTAAATTAATTTCATATTTTCCTACAGTGGACACGATAAACTAATTACAAACAATAAATGTGTCAGGATGCAGCTTATTGGCTGCATGCTGAGCCTCTCTCCCTCTCTCTTGTTCCTGCGCAGCCTGATCAGTTTCACCTGGCAGGCTGCAATTAACCCACAACTGCTTCCACCTGTTCCCACCGCTTTATCAGACTCACCTCTTTCTGTTCCCGTCGCCGGTCCATAGCGTTCACTCCCGCTCAGTCCCTGCCAGTTTTTCTTGTCAGCTCCGTTTGTACCCGTCAGCCTGAAGACTCCTTTCACCTGGTCTTGTTTCAGTCAGCCCAAAGACTTTCCGACAGTTTTGTTTTCTCCAGTATTCAGCTCAGACGTTCAGACCTCCACCGTTCGGCTCAGACGTTCAGACCTCCACCGCTCGGCTCAGACGTTCAGACCTCTACCGCTCGGCTCGGACGTTCAGCCCTCCACTGCACGGCTCGGACGTCCTGTGCTCCACTACTCGGCTCTGAGGTTCTGCTCGCCACTGCTCGGCTCCGACGTTCTGCTCGCCTCTGCTCGGCTCTGATGCTCTGCTCGCCTCTGCTCGGCTCTGATGCTCTGCTCGCCACTGCTCGGCTCTGATGCTCTGCTCGCCTCTGCTCGGCTCTGACGTTCTGCTCGCCACTGCTCGGCTCTGATGCTCTGCTCGGCTCTGATGCTCTGCGCTCCACGGCTCTGCTCAGAGGTCCTGCTCTCCAGTGTTCGGCTCCAGAGTTCCTCCCGGTCAGTCTCTCCACACTCCTCCTGCCAGCCAGCTTCTACACCCTTCACCTCCGTCCGTTGTAAGACTCTGGTCTCATCATCCATCTTCCACACTATTCAATAAAAACTCACTCATAAGAACTGACTCTGTGTGTGCGTGCTGTGTCCGGGTTCATCCCAGAAAAATATATCATAACAAAATGTGAATAAAAAGTTCCTGTTGAAATAGATTCTAATAGTAAGTGTCCCATTACCGCTGACCAAGACTATATTCCAAGAAATCTTACCCACTTATGTCTTGACTGGCACTGTGCAGAATTCTTGACAGCTGCCGCCTTCTCCGCATTATCTAGCTGGGCAAACCAGAAGTTCTGATGCACCGTTTCATAGTGTTTCTTGCATGCAACTGGAAAACATATGGTGTGTTGGGTGACCAGATGTCCCGATTTGTGCAGGACTGAGCCACATTTTTAATTTCTGTCCAGCATATTGAATCTATGTCCCGTAGAGTATATACATATATAATATACAATAAGGCTCTTTTTTATTTAAGGAAAGCAGAGCTGCAGTCACAGAGGCGGAAATATAGAAGTGAGAGGCGTAATGTAGTGCGACAATGTAGAAGTGAGTCGCACAAGAAATGCACAGCTGAAAAAGTCTGCTCCTGATCTATGGACTCATTTTTATTCAGATCCAAACATACCTGCCAGACAGATGAGGGAATAGCAACCAAGATTAACCTAAACAATTTTTCACTTTAAACAAAAGTTTAATAACATTTTTCTAATGGGCTTTAGAAAAGTGGTAAACTTTAAAAGCTTTGTAAATGTTATTTTCTGATAAACTTATAACAACGTTATAAACAGAGGTATTAAACTTAAAAATGTGAAATTGTGTTTTTTATAAAGCCATGGTAATTCATTATTATGTTAAATTAAAATGTATGCCATGTTTTGGATTAGAAATGATAGAGTCTTACCACAATTTTGAGGTTGTTCTCACATCTTTTCCTCTTCTGGTCCTGTTGGCAAAAACAATTCCAAAACAATAAGCTTCTCCATTGCATTCACCATCATGTCATTCAACTGGGCCAACTGTTGATTGACCTCGGTAGAACGTTTCCTTTCATCTGTGGTGGGACTTGTTGAAGCTGGTGGGCAAACCACATTTCTCTAAGAAGATTTTGGGGAGTTGAATTGCAGACAATATCCAGCCATTTTGGTATCAGAAAACTCCCCAGAATTGAGATGCAGTAGAGGTGAAGAATTGAGTAGACGAAAAAATATCATGTATATGTCTATGCTCTTGTCTGGCGAGTTTGTCAGCGTGAACGTGGCCTGGAATGTGATTTTTCTTAAATCACAGGTGATGTTGCCACACGGAAATGCCTTGTAGAGGCTTTTGAACCTTTGTAAACATACATATAGACAAGAAGCTATTTAGAGTAACTATGTGAACACTACAATAACAAATTGTCTCAGTCACACTATCATTACCACAAGAGATGGTATCTACGGATTGGCTACGTGGAAAACTAGAAAAATCAGAAAATGCCCAGGGTGTGTTGTCATCAAGTGATCCTATGATTGGTAATGTTGGCTATGCACCGTTGCTGTTTGAATATCAAGAGGAGAACTTTGTTGAAGTTGGAGAATGTGTAAAAAGTTAAATAATGCATCCCAAGGACCAGAAAAGAGAATTAGATGAAGTAACAAAATAATCAGAAGAAATGGATATATATAAGTTCAAATACACACACACCATCTACTACCAGTCTCACCTGTGTCATGTAATGACTCTTACTTATTGGTATGACTCTCTGAGGTTAGTCATTTGAAATGGTTCATACGGTTTTCTTGAAAGAGTTCCCAAAGGTAGTAATAAAACACTGCGCACATGCTTTTAACGGATTTCATATATATATATATATATATATATATATATATATATATATATATATATATATATATATATATATATATATATTGCTCATAATTTTAGGTACTTGTTTTCAGTACTTGTATAGTTACTATGTTTTTAAAATGTTGTTGTTTTGTTTTATCAGTCAGATCTCTGTTGAGAGTGAGATCTTGGATCTCAATACCTGTATAAATAAAGGTTAAACAAAATTTTAAAATATCAGACATGGATATTAACAATTTGTGCGCTCCTTTAAATGCAGGTGTACTTCAGTGATTCTTTAGTAACTTCTAGTTGTCATACTTGTTTAATGTATCATCATTACGATGTTTTGCTCTTACATTAGCAGATGAGCACAGTTTGTGGCCACCTCTGCTTTTAATTGCTGTAATCACTCCAAATATATTATGTTGTTTACTGATGTTGTGAATGCACAGTTATTTGCACAGTTATCTGCTGTGCTTTAGACATTTTCCAGAACGAACAGAAGATGACAATGACCCAAGCATGCATCTTTCCTTGAACAGCATCTTTTCCTTGAAACAAAACTATGAAGCATGATGGTTAGAACTTTTCCATTTAAGTTACTATGATGTCATCAGATGAGTGGAAAACATCAAATTACCTTATGTAGTTGAAATACTATACTATACTATACTCACTATTTCATCTGTAAGACCTTGAATAACTGCCACTATGGCATCTGGTTTGAATTAGTGCTGGCTAGTATCATTCTCTTTTCCAGAGTCATATCCATCAATAGACTAGAAGTAGCAGACAGATATTTGCAGGCATTTCTCTCAAAATATGTGAAGCTATTTTGCCCACTGCACTGCACCACCAATATGCATTTACATCTCCATTTGCAGGAGTGTATGATGGACTACAGACCAGTTCATTCATTCTGATGATTTTTGTTTGAGCGTTTAAGTGGAATACTAGGAAAGTTTAAGCGCAACAATAGGACAAAAGAAGTCCAGTTTATGATGCAATTTCAATATTTTACAAGGATAAATGATGACACAACTGATGTGATTTATGTAAAGCACAATGCTTTGGTGTTGGTAAAAGCACTTCTCTTGTGGTACTCTATAGTGGTAGCTCTATCCCCATTCCACCAGACAATCTTGGAGAAGTTGGACAGACATGCAATGTTGTCAATGTATCAGCAGATGTGCCCTGGAAATTGTATTATTGACACTGACTGCTTTGCCATGACATGGAAAAGGGTAACATATCAGAATATAACTTATTCGATAGATGGATCCAGAGCAGAAAGGTCAGCATATGTTAAGTTAAGTTCTGTGGAAATACTACCACGGCCATCCATTATAAAGCAGTTTATGGTTGTCAATGTTGTGTCACAATGTACATTTCGACACTCAGACAGACATTGTTATGGAAACCCAGTAGAAGTTTGGAGCTTGTAGGGTACAGACACCTCATACTCAGCATCATTTCTCCCTGTTGAGCACATTGCTGAAAGATGGGTGGTAAACACATCCACTCTCCATTTGCGCAAGACAGTGGAAAAGGTGAGGGTTGCGATGTAGGACATTTAGATAATGTATGGGACAATGTTACATCATTACCTTAATTTTACAGTACTTTAAAATCTCATAATACAATATAATTTAGAAAGATTTCCTGTGAATTTAATATTGGTTACATGATTTCTCAGTACTATACACATATTTTAATAGAAAAAGGCCTAAGAGATTACAAGCAATGTAAAGTGCAAATCCTTTTAAAGTTAAAGAAAATAGAAACAAAACTCTGGTTACATTTGCATCTACGACTCATTGTTAAAATGTAAGGGAAATTACGGAAAGTATTCACCAACACCAGCGATGACTATTTCATATGCATTTGTAGGGTTCACAGCAACTTTCGTTACATGTGAAAGCTACCCCTAGACCTGAGGAGAGGGGAGTCATGAAAGCAACACTGACAAAGTTGATGCAAATTACTGGCAGTTTTGATGCCAACACACCAGTTAACCACAAATTCCACAGCTAGTATCAATAACTGCCAAATATTGTAATGAGCCGGGGCTGGACCCAGGAATCAACCGAGACAAGGTCAGTGATGTTAAAGTATTGTTTATTTGAGAGAGAGTCAGCTCGACAACTCATGGCATTCGTCAGTGCTAGGACTGGGACTCCTGGAGTATTGGAGTCGGGAGCTTAGAGTATCGGCTCGTGATCAAAGTACAGGGCCTGAGCTGACAGATCCGCGGCCGGCGGGGCTTTGGGGCAATGGCAGGCAGATAAACCGAGCAGGGCTTTCCGTGTACGTGATCCAAGATACAGTCCGAGGTCAAGTCCGAGAGAGCAGAGGTCCACTGACCTAGCCGGTCTAACTCGAGAGACATGGAAGATTGGATGAATCTTCATGGCCTGAGGCAGGCGAAGACGGACCGCCACCGGTACCTTGGAGATCAGGAAGGGCCCGATGAAACGAGGTGCCAGCTTCTTGCTCTCCACCTTTAACGGCAGTTCCTTGGTGGAGAGCCAGACCTTGTCTCCAGGTTGGTCATGCGGGGCTGGGACCCGCCGGCGATTAGCGGCCCGAGCCTGGACCTGGGAAGAGTGTAGAATGGCCCTTCTTGCCCTTCTCCAAGCCCGCTGGCACCTCAAGGCAGACAAACGAGCGGATGGAACTCTGGAATCCCTCTCCTCAATGGTGAAAACCGGGGGCTGGAATCCATATACTCTGTAGAAGGGAGATAGGCCTGTGGTGCATGAAGGAGTGGAATTTATAGCGTACCCCGCCCAGGGAAGGTTCTGGGCCCACTTGGTAGGGTCAGAATCGCAGAGGAGGCGGAGTTTAGTCTCAACCTCCTAGTTTAACCACCAAGGTGACAGAGATCCCCAACATGGAGCAAAACTCTTGCCAATAAAGAGCAACAAACTGGGGACCTCTGTCAGACACAATATCAGCGGGCAGGCCGTGTAAATGGAAAACCTCCTGGGCCAGGATGTTGCCCATCTCTTTTGCAGAAGGTAGTTTGGGCAGCGGGACTAGGTGGATCATTTTGGAAAACCGGTCCACAATAGTGAGGATGACTGAGTTCCCCTCAGAGACTGCCAGACCTGTGATGAAGTTCATTGCGAGACAGGACAAGGGCCTAGAGGGAACGGGGACAGGGCAGAGCAGACCGGACGGGGTCGTCTGGAGGCCTTAGCCTGGTTACACTTAGGGCAGGCAGCCACAAACTCCCTGACATCCACTGCCAGGGTAGGCCACCAGAACTGTGACTGGACGACTCTGATAGACTTATAGACTTGGTTATTCCACGCTGACAGTATAAGTGGGAGCTGTGACAGAAATGAAGGACCCTACTTCTCAGGGGGTCCAGCATGAAGAGCTTGTTCTTAGGGCAGGCCTCAGGGATAGTTCTCCCCTCCAGGGATCTCCTGATCTAGGTCAAGCCTAGTGATGGCACAATGCACTGAGTCTGGCAAGATGAACTCCTGGGCCTCCACAGGACTCTCCTCTCTTGTTTCATAAATCCTGGATAGAGCAACTGGCTTTACATTATCGGCCCCAGGTCTTGTGGAATGTATTAACTTTGATCCGTTTCTTACACTTTTATGAAGGTTTAACATGTGTTTATATGCTTTAATATGCTTTTAAGATAGCTGGCAGAAAGCTTTAAAACCAGGCCTGTTGGTAAGAGAATTTGGAATTCTTGGAATTTGCAAGACGGGTTTCTGTCTTGCTCAACCTTTTGTTGGTAGCACAAGGTTTGGGGTTGTGGTCAGCGGCTTGCAGGCGATGACCAGAAGAACCAGTGTAGTGTAGCAGCCTGCAAGCAATGACCGGAAGAACCAGAACAAGGCAGCCAAAGAAGCAACCCCATATAGGGTAGAAGTATTGTTAAGGTGTGTCATTTGCTCATGTAACGGTGTGTCATTCGCTCATGTAACTCTGTGAGACCCTCCCCTTTGAAGTTAATAAAAAGAGCCTGCACAAAGAAGAGGACAGAGTTGTTGCTCGCAGGTGTCGGCTGGTGCAACTTCTCTCCCTTTGCAAAGGTGAAACTTCAATTCTGTTTCCTTGGCTAAGTTTTTGTTGCACTCTTAGACTAAGTCCTGCACATGACTCAACGGACCCGGGGAAGCAAGCAGCTTCAACAGTCTGTAAGCGGTCCTGAGGTACTTGCCAGAGCACAGAACATTACAAATATCACACTTTTTATACATTGGCAGCAGTAATGAATAATGTGATTCCTTAATAACAAGATTGATTCTATCAAAAATAAAATTATTGGTATGTTGTGCCATCAGACAATGGGCAAAATATAAGATTGACTTGGGTACAACATGTACCATGAGGGAGAAATAAAAATGGGTTGTAAGCAAAGGAATTTCACACATCCACGCAGGGACAACCTCTCTCACCTGGGTGCCTGCTATGAAGCCAGATTTCACCTCACTCTCTTCACTCTTCTATCTGGGAACTCTGAAGGAGAAGGTCCCCTGGGGGCCAGCCAGCCATGCACCTTCACATAGGGCTAAAAGGCTCACAAGCTGAGTAAAGTGTGCTTCTCTGAAACTCTTTTCTCAATGATTTGTTGGGACAGTAATGGGGAGAAACCCGTCCTCTGCTGAGCGAAGGATCTGACTGGGCTCGGACAACTGCCGGCTGGATATCAGAGTTAAGTCTGCAGTCTTAACTTTCTGCCTCAGACGCCGGAACAAAGAATCCATCCATGCCAAAAGCAGCTTTGTTATTTTTTTTCTCAGCTGTTAAATGAAAGCTGACTCGAGACGGTGCGGAGCAGTCTCCTCTCCCCACCAGACAACGTGGGGAGCAAGAGCTCGGCTGGGTTTCGCAAACCGGGGACTCAACTGCATGTAGGACCTCGGAGCGGCCTATTCCGACCACGTTTCGGCTTGCCACAGAGCTGCATGCTCACTGGTTTTCCTGGAGCACAGGCTTCCCTTGGTAGCCCAAAGTGAACCAAACTGCCACAGAGGCACCGACAGATTTGGCAGAGAAATAAACAGAGAAAGTTAAATGGTTTATTTATAAGGTTTATGTAATGCATTTTCACTGTGTTTTTGAAGCACGTGGAGCTTACAGGGTAGCTCCCGTCAGTATTCTTCGAACCAAGTCATTGTTGATGTAATTCCAGTGTGTTTTTATGGTTATAACAAATGTTATCTCCACAAGGGTTGTATACATTGATGGAATATTGATGTTTGTGTTATCCGGTCCACTTATTATGAATAAAATAAAGCCTAACTTTTTAAAGTTAGCGAATGTCCGCTAGCATAAATGCTATTAGCTTCCGGTAACTTCCATCTTCCCAGATGCACGACTACAATTTTTTTCAAACATAGGGTTTGTTTTGCTTTGCTCCACTATTGTTCGATAGATATGAGCATTATTTCCGCATTAATATGGAATATTAATGTCAATTTAAAGGTGTCTTGTATGACTTTGTATGATAAAATAAAGCGTTCTAAAAGTCTACGGATGTTCACTGAGAAAATCATTCTTTAAAATGTTATGTCATCAAATAATGTTTTGTTTAACTCAGGATTTGCATTGTGAATGGGTTGGAACACATGCCAAATGTTGTTCTAAATTAGTTAAGCTAATTTAACTTCATTCCATGTTCTTTAAGTTGAACTTTGGTTCTTTAACTCAGATCTGCAGTGAACCAGGATTCATTGAATTATTCTGATGATGCTGCTGCTGCTGCTGATGATGATGATCAACCACTTTATTTTGTATTTCATTTCTTTTGTGTGTACATAGTTCCATAGATTCTTTTTATCTTCATTTTGCTTAGTAGTTTTAGTTAAGTTTCACTAGCCTTGTAGAGAGGATTTGTTGATTGAAATATAGTGTCAATTCAGATAAATAGTATTCTATTGTGGCGGTCTCTGGATGTTCATTTTTATTTCTGTTAATAAATTCTGTTAAACTTGAAGAGAAGTTGTCACTCATTTATTCTATATATGTGCAGAGTTTGCTGTTAAAAGAATGCCAGTGCTCGAATCATCCTTTTCAAGTATTGTCCTGATATCTAGAGTTGATATTCACCAGACAATACAGAGAGGTATTCATTAAACATTAAATAACTTTAAAATTGTGTGTAATTGTACAACAAGTACTTTCCCAAACATAGTACCTAGGTCTTTATAATGTGATATGGCCTTAGGGAAGTTGAAGTTGAGCTGGATTTAGACTTTTGTTTTAACTGAGCTTTCTGAGCTTTCTTATCACCTTAAATGTCAGACCCTATCCCAACCACAATTAAGGTGTATCCACCCCCCCCCCCCCTTAGACAAATGGACATTTATCACAGGCTTCTTGCAAAACTTTTGTTTACTAACCCTGCCCTTGCTCACAATGACTTTTTACACTGCAGACCTATATTTAGCCGTCCTTTTTTCTTTCAGATTGTTGAAAAAGTTGTTTCTATGAGCTCTTCATATTAGCACAGAAACCACACTGGTGAAAGTCAATGATACCCTCAAATAACGGACTATCAGTATTTTTCTTGTTAGATCTCAGCGTTGCATTTGACACAGTCAATCAAAATATTCACTTAGAATGGCTTTAACATAATGTAGGGATCAAGAGATCAGCACTAGGCTTATTTACATCTAATTTGCCTGACAGATTCCGGTTTATTCATGTTGAGGATAATAATGTTGAAATGATGATGATAATGATTCGCAAACTCAAATTAAGTGTTTAGCCCCCTTTTTAGCTTAGTTTAGCTTCCTTTTTATGATATATGCTTCCAATTGATACAATTATCAGAAAGGATGTTATGCCAAAGATGCTTAATTATATTTATCCTGATTTGTCCAACCAGTTAGGTAGACTACTTGCCTATATTGACTACATAAAAAAACAGTATGACTTTGTTTTCTGCTTTTATATTCTGACAAGAGATTCTGAGTTTTTAAAGAACACACCGCTTATTTCTTGGTGACGTTAAACTGACCTCGAGCAATCCATTAAAGAACCTTGCTGTTATCTCTGGCCAGGATTTGTCATTTAAAACCCATATGAAGCAGGTTTCTGTCAGGTTGTGACTGGAATTGGACCCCAATGCAGACAGCCAAGCAGGAGAAGATATTTGTTGTTAATGTGTGTTATATACATAAATAAACAAACATAATTGAGTTTAAATGAAACTGAACTGAGAAAATCCTGAAAAAGAATTCATCAGAAGAAGGCCTTCACCTTTTTTTAGCCTTGCATCTTGTATTACCTCTCAGTGACCCGGACTAGGCAGAGGAGAAAGCAGACTGCAGCCCCACACCCCCAGGCCTCCTTGTATCTGCTCAAACAGGAGGCAGTAACCGCAGAAGACACGGAGTGTGAATATACCATATTCAATGTCAAACAAACTTCACCGCGGTCACTAAAAAGGAGAGCTGATATGTCTGAGGATGAAAAAAAATGAACTTTCACTTACTCCCAAAGGATTAGAGAATCACAGAAGTTCATTTATGGGGACTTTACTGAAGACTGTTTCCTGTGGGAGAATTGAAGTCGGTGTTTTCGAACAGATAAAAAAATAAATAAATAACTTCTGTACCAACATGGAAGATGGCGACCACAACGCTGTCATTACCAGTAAGTGTGCACCGCAGTGGAGCTGGCTCCCCGCTACTGTGCAGACACAGTGAGCTCTCTGTCGCGCAGTAGTCTATGTGTATGTTTATTTTGGCCAGGTTAAAACCTTTGGTCTGCAACACAAACATGTCCACGAGCCATAAAACATAATGATGTTGATTTGCACAGAGAAGAGAGGTGTGGCTGGAGGTGGAAAGTGGTGTGTGTGTGTGTGGGCGGGGGGGGGGGGGGGGGGGGTGAGAAGCCGTGCGTGTTTGATTTGCCACAATGATATTTGGAAAACCGGTCAGATTGAAGTCAACTACGTAGATCTGCATATCATTAATACAACCAACCCATTTTGCTGAGGAGGGACATTTGGCCTGACAAAACAACAAGCTGCCATTATTTTTTTATGAAATTGTTAGGAGTTGTTTTAGGTCCTTATAGAATAAAGGTGTTGATATCATCAGGAAGCCTGTTCCACTGTGCCGTGGCCTCTATTGAGATTGCAGACTGACCAAATGTCGAGGTGCAAATGGATATGATACAGTCGTTTGGAGAAGCTACTTGAGTAGATCTTATCGAGCCTACAGAGCGGCGACAAATAAAGTCCACTAAGGTGGCTGGAGCCAGGCCATTTAAAATCTTATAAATCAGACTAAGGTTTTCAAAGCTTAAAAGCAATGTTTTTCCAAAATTCTGCAGTGATGGTATTGAAATGCTGGTGAAGATTCTCAGTCATCCAGGCCATGGTCATTTCAAAAAAGTAAAAAAAAAAAAAAAAAGGACTTTTTTTTCAAAGTTTGAAGACGTTTCACTTCCTATCCAGAAGTGAATTGTCTTTAAACTTTGAAAAAAAAAGTCCAGTTGTTTTGTTTTTTAACTTTTTTGGAATGGTACTAAAATGGCTTTCTAAGAAGGACTTTTAAAGCTAGCTTGTGCAAACAAAAGACAGGGTCTAATATGCCTAAAGTTTGCCAGGTTATACTTTGTCTTTTTGGTCATCTTTTTTAAAATCAAGTTGAGTGTCTAATGTGACTCCGAGATATTTAAATTGTTTTAGAAAAATTGTTTGGATAAATTGTTTTAGAAAAGAACATTCCCTTTGTCTTGTTAATGTTCAAACTTAGGCTAAACTGGTCAAGCCATTCCATCACACTATCCGTAGCTTGAGTAAGTTTTTCAGCAGCTAACTGTGCAGTTTTAGTATGTGTCTATAGACCAGTTCATTGTTATTGTTTTAATGCGGGTTTTTCGCGCATGCGCGCCGGACTGGTAGGCAAAAGGCGGACAATGGCGGACGCAAACAGAGAAACTGACGAGTTCTCCACGTATTTTTCTTCTTTAGATAACGTACTACAAGAACGTTTTAAGAGTAAGTTGATGGTTGATGGTATCAGATTGCCAGATCCACACACCAAAAGCCTGAAGGAACGGAACAAGTCTGTGAAATGCTGGCCAAGTGTTCCGTACGGCGACATACAGCTGCCTTATAAACACGGCAGGCCAGTACAGACGAGAGAGCACGAAAGCGTAAAACCACTGGACGGCTACAATTATTTTATATCAGGAAAAAGGCTCCAGCAACCCCCGCGACGCCATGAGGGATTAAGCAGTCAGAAAATGGATGGATGGATGGATGTTGTTCACACATGTTTGTGCAACAGCACAAAGCGGCGTCGGACACAGGCCGCATCTCAGCAGAGGCCCGGTAGGTTAAAAAAACATTTTTCACTACGGACTATTTAGGTGTTTTTGTCCTGTTAAAATGGGTGTGGGTGTCGGCGACATTGCAGCGTAAACACAGAAGTACTAGCGCCCGTGAACGGGGGCGTTATTTCAGACAACGGCTGCTGCTGCTACCGCTTCTCCGGCCCGTGTAGCGATCGCCACCTCCCCTCCGCCGCTATTTAAGTAGAACAATGACTAGAGCAGAATTAAGTTGTATTTACCGGAGATGAAGTGTAGACTGCAAATTCTGTTGTAGTATGATGGCTCCCCCAGTCCATTGGGAGTGTCTGCCTGCGCTCTTTCCATTGAAGATATCCATCTCTTTCTTCATCCTTCGGTAAACGACAGAAACGTACATCCAACGATTTGGAATGCCTCTGTGTGCAACCGGGAGCACAACAAGTCGTAGGCATTGTTTAGATTCCAAAAATAAACTAACTAAAAGTACGCTCTAAATCACCTGTTTTGTCATGTAGTAGACGAGAACAGTACTGTTTGTGCCTACCCGCCGGACCCGGATGTAGCGCTGACGTCACGCGGGAACTACCCTATAACACTGTGTCATTAGCATATAGTCGTATTTGTACATCATTACAGTGCTCTGGTAGGTTGTAGATGTAATAACTGAAAAATAAATGGCCTACCATAGAGCCTTGAGGTACACCAATTGTACATTCAAGACAACTAGAGCAAAGATCTTGTACTTCCACACACTATTGTCTATGTGACAGATATGAGGTTACCCAAGCCAGTATTTTTGCAGAGAAATTTAAATTAACATGTTTAAAAACTAAAATTTTATGACCAACTAAATCAAATGCTTTACGTAAATCTAAAAAATACAGCACCAACAACTCCCCCTCTGTCGAGTCGTGGTTTAATTTGTTCAATCAAGTACAAGGTTCCTGTTTCAGTAGAATAGTTCTTCCTGAACCTGAACTGTAAAGGTTGAAGGCCAGTGCTGCTAGAGTTAAGATGTTCTATAATTTGTTCAAATATAATTTTCTCTCCAAATTTAGATAGTATTGGTCATATACTTATACATCTAAAGTTAGTGGCTTCATGAAAATCTTCAGATTTAAGGATGAAAGTGACAATTGTCCATTTCCATTCATTAGGTAAAATACTTTCTTTGATCGAGAGATTAACCAAGTGTGTAATAGGAGCAACTAAAGTGTCTGAATGTCTTTTAATGAGCATTGAATGAAAATTGTAAGCATCCTTTCTTTTAGAGTTTTTAAGGAAACTAATTACTTGGTTGACTTGCCCTTCACTGGTTATTTCTAAATCAAACCCTTGATCTAGAATGTTGATAGAAAAATGTCCTAAGTTTTTTGCTATTTCTTCAACTGATGTAATAAAAAAATTCAACATTGTGGCTATTGTCAAGTGATCCTCAATTAACTCACCCTCATCTTTAAGTTTGAGATCTCTAAAGGAATATTTTTCTTTTCCCATAAGATGATTAATCTTATTCCAAATATTTTTACTGGTTCATTTAGTGTCATTTAGTATTTGAAGATAAAACTGGATTTTAGCTAATCTCAATTCTTTGATCACTTTATTCCTAACACCTTTGTAAATTAACATGTCTGTCACTCTTCTGGACTTGGCAGCTTTCTTTAAGGCTGAGTCTAGTTGTTATAGTCATTCGTTAATGTAATGAATGGGGACAGATGGACCCAGAATTCAGACCGACAACAGGAGTGGATGAAAGGAGGATTTATTAACCTCAGACTGGCAGAAAAAGGGACAGACAGGCTCAATAAACAGTTCCAGTCAGTACGTGAGAGAGCTGAACCCAAAAACAGGCAGGAACAAAGAAAAACTCAGGGAATCCAAAAACACAGGTCCTGGAAAGGCAAAAACTCAGAAAATCCAAACACCGGTCCGGTCAAGACAAAAACAAGCAGGTAATCCAACAAGCAGGGTAAAACAGGTAAAGAATCAGCTGTCTCAGAATCCACAAAGCAAAATAAGGTCAGGATCAACAGATAGAAAAAAACCACTGGATACAACTCACCAAGTAAGCTCATGAGAGGATCTGGCACTGATGTTGGTCTGGGAGCTGGTTAAGTAGTGGTAGATACAGGTGGAGCATGTTAGAACTAATTGCAGCAGGGGTGGAGATGAACAGGTGTGTGGAGTAAGTAATCAGAGCCAACATCAGTACCGAGATCCCAACAGAACTGAGAAAACAAATGAACTGCACAGAAATACTTAAAACAATGACAGATGTCAAACACCAACAGTACCTAAACTAAAAACAGAACTCAAACTATGACAGTTAAACCATGGCAAATGAGCTTTTGATGCACTTTTTCCTTGATTTAACAGTGAATTTGTCAATAAGAGATTTAATTTTACCTATGACAGGTTGACAAACACACTTTAAATGATCATAGGATAATATATCATCCCAGTTGATGTTTTTCATTTGTTTATCAAATAATACCTTATTACATGAAGGAATAGAATAAAAGGGTTACTCTGATTTGAGCTACAGATATTTAATTTGTTTTGATGTTAATTTCCTTGCCAACAAAGTTAAATTATGATCAGACAGGCCTGTGATCAGATTGTATCTTTTAGTGACCATTTCAGGCCTGTTTAAAAGAATTAGATACATTTGTTTGCTTTATCCTAGTTGGACATTTTATGAATTGTTGAAAACTATTTGTGTCAGTTATGGTTTTAAGCTTTTTATTTTTGTTTTATCTTCCAAGTTGTGGTTAAAGTTAGCTAAAAGGATGACTTCTTTACTCTTGCATTTTTCAGGATAAGATTAAGCTGATCAAAAAATGTGTCATTTGCAGTGGGAGATCTACAAAGTCTTATAATGATAAAGGGCATTTGTGGGGACATAATCAATTTTAAAGCAACATATTCAAGACTGTTTGTTTGTCATTTCAAAATAGACATGTTCACACTTAATATTACTTTTTTGTATAGACCAATATCCCACCACCCCTGCCCTCTGGTCTGTCTCGTCCAACATCCACATGACAGATACTGGGATGGATTCATCAGAGCTGGAGGATTTGAAGCTAATGGTGGGAAGTGCACTATACACTCTGACAAAAGAAGCTTTAATAGATGCGTGTGATTTCCTGATGATTGCTGGACCCAAATTTGAACATGTGTCTGGAAAAAGCCGTTTTTCGCTCATTACACTTATTCAAAAACACCTTGGAAGGGAAGAACTCAGTGAGCAGGGCATGGCTGAACTGCTAGCTCTAAAAGACAAAGTTATGGAATTACAACAGTGTACAGAGGATCATAAAACAAAAGAAGTAACAGTAGTAAAACAGACAAGTCTTGTACAAGAGGGGACTGTTAAGTAATCAGAGGAGGAGCGACTGAAAAAAGAAATCGTAACATTACAACTAGCATTGGAGCAATCATTGAGAGAGAAACAAAACAAAAGTGATGAAGCAAGGAAATTTGATAAGTCTAATGAACACCAACCCGCTCACCCTCGTCTTTCACTGTAGTGGAGCAAAGAGTTCAAAATCTCTGGCCAAATTGGGGAACCAGGCCATAAGGACAAGCTTTCCTTTTCTAGTCTGGCACACCAGATTGAGCAAGCTATTAGCAAAGGGTTTCCTGAAATAGAGATAATTGATGCAGTGATAAGAGCAATCTCACCCTGATTACAACTACGTAGTTATCTGGAAGGCAAAACAAATATCACTCTACCAACTTTGAGAAGAATTCTCAGGTTTCATTACTAGGAGAAGCTTGGAGCAACATAGCTGTATAAACAGCTCACTTCAGAGGTCCAGAGCAGCCGAGAAACTCCACAAAACTTTCCGATTCGTGCGCTTGATTTGAGACATAAAATACTTTTTGCGTCACAGGAAGATGAATCTGGTCTGAGGTATGATCTAAATCTCGTACAAAGTATGTTTCTCCACACTGTTTTGACAGGCCTGCAAAATGACAGCATAAGAAGTGACCTACAGCCATACCTGCAACAAACAAAGGCAAGTGATGAACTGCTACTCGAGAAACTCAACAGAGCTTGTGCAAATGTACAGAGAGACAAAGCAAGAAGAAGTTACTCACCCAACAAAGACCAGCCTGTTATAAGAATTATTATTCTGAAGTCACTATGGCCTCACACCACTCGGACAGAGGAGGCCTGGAGACCTGATGTCTGTGTATAAGATCCACTGTTTTCTGATTGCAAGGCCAAATGCTGCAGCTGCTGAGGGATACTGATTGTTTACGATAGACTGTCTTTGTTTTGTCTCATGGGAAGGCCACGGTGCAGTATTAGGGGAAGCCCGAAAAGCGACACAGACAGAGACAGGGCAGACAGAGACTGCAGCGGAACCGAAGGGTGCGATTACTTTCCATCTATGTGAATCTCTGCTCTGTTTCTCAATAAAGGTGCTGGAACGTCATACCACCGTCTCGTCATTTAGTAAAGATGGGAACTCAGTTACTATTGCTTAGAATTCCACCCAAAACTCCCATAACAATTTGGCGTAAACGAACAAGATCTCTGACCGACGAGCGAGGGAGTCCGAGGACAGGAGCTGCTTTGGCCGGCCCGGAGAGGTTATCCGGCCTCTGGTACCCCGAATGGATTTTCAAGGGACGTGGAGGAGCTCCTGGTCTCGGAGCGTCTCTGGGCGTCGGCGCGAAGATCCGAACCTTTCTTTCATGAGACGGTAAGGGGATTATTTTCCAGCTCTTTTAAAAACAAACGCAATTGGTCAAAAATGCTTGCAAGCTTTTAAATTTTAAACCCCATTTTAAAGTATACCTCAAGAAATTTTAAAATTTAAAACTGTAAACCTAAAAGGTAGTAAAAGTAAAAGCCGGTAGAAATAATTAATTATATTTAATCCTTAAGGCAAATAAAACAGGGTTCGCAATACCGAACGGTGGCTAAGGTTTAAACATTAAACTAAAATTCAAAATTTAATTAGAATACGTTTTCAGCTGAAATACGGACATTCCCACAAGGGGGGAGGAGGGGCAGAGTGATTTTCACCTGGAGAACAGGTGACCGGCTGAGCAGTTTGCAGCTGGTCCATTAAAGTCCTCTTGTCTTGGGTTTGTGCAAGAGGCTGTCCACTTCTGTTGTGGATGAAAGCGGCAGGGATGCTTAAGTCCTTGACTGTTGCGAAGACGTTTGCAGCTTTGATAAGTGGGGACCCCGACCCTTATACCAAAAAGCCGACCATCAGATGTGAGGCCTTTCATTTTAGTTGGTCGATCGTGCTAAAGATGAGTAGAAAATAATAATAAAAAACAAAAAAAGGATAAAATAAATAAAAACAAACAAAAAAAAAAGAGTGTGGATGCAGAAGAGTCAGTGTAATGGGTAAAAGGCAGAGTTTCTCAGGGTCAAGCCTAGCCCCAGGGTGAAACGTTCGATTTCATGCTGAAAAACGTAGGGGCCCAGACGCATGACATGCATAAATGATTTGAAATGATTTGATTAAACATGCAGATTTCTCACATAGGGGTTATTATTATTACTATTATTTTATTTTATTGCAGTACTGCTACTAAATAATAAAAATAAAATTAAGAGAAAAAAAGAAAAGCGATAAAAACAAGGAAACGGAAACGAAACTAAAAAGGCGTTGCACCGGGGAAGCGTTTACGTGGGGACCGATTAGGCACTTCCGTTGTGGATAAAATTGGTCTAAACTGCTAATAGCGACGTATAACTTTCAAAAATGGGTAAGCGTCCAAGTGTCTGCGAGACACAGAGTTGTATCCTTGCGGGACTGAAGCGTAAAACCGCGCGTGGACGAAACATCGGGGGGTCGTAACCAGCGCACGCTCTCCACCTTTTAAACTAAGCTGGAACTTAACGCGTTGAAAACATCTTTCGGCGTTGACGTTTAAAAATTATGAAAAAACATAGAACTATTTAAGATGGTGAAAAAGCAGGCCTGCACGTGTTTGTCTGTCTGAATGTCATTGTTTGTATGTAACCGTACGTGTGTATGTATCTATGTAACTAAACGTTCGTCTGTGTGAATTAATTCGGGGTAAAAGTAATGTTCATGGTTTCAGAATGTTCATTTGTTTTGGGAGAACTGCAGCTCCGCAATTCAAATGACATTTTAAGCATGGACTATGTTAACAATAGAGGTACAGTAAAAGAGAGATTTAAATAACAAAGTTTGTTTTTTAACATTAAATATCAGGACCAAATTAAATTGATACACGGAGAGATTAACATGGCTTGAACGGAAATATTTCAGCTTTGTTAGAAATTGGAACTGGTAATAAGCTTTACATAAGCTTGTTAAGTTTACTGTTTTACAAATTTAAGCTGAGATCCTATCACTTGTTTTTTAGCCCTAAAGTAATTTAAAATTACTGAGATCTTATTGCTTATAATAATAATGATTCATCACAAACCAGTCCATGTGAAAGAAGTTTAGATATAGATGATTTTTTTTTTATTTAAATAGATGAGAAAAAACTGTGCTTTGAACAAACCTGTATGGAACTAAATATGAATTGCTTTTCTAAGGGTTTTCTATTCATTTATTTTATTTATTTTTTACTTGGAATTTGAATGCAACTAATGAGAAATTTTGAAAAGCGTCAAAATATCAGAAGGCCACGTTACACGCGTCAACAGTTACAAAATCATCTGATGTTATTAGTTATGCTGAACTGAGGTGAACCTCAGAGGGACAGTATAACCTGAGAAGGACAATAGATATGATAAACAAATCTGACCATGATGTAAACATCTGAATGTTTATGGCGAGGCTGGGTCTGTGTTTTCTGGCCTGGGGCACGAAAACTATGTCAGAGGGGAAAAAATAAAATAAAGCCAGCTTCTGAAGGGTTAAATTCTAATTCTAATCTTGGTTTGTTTTGGGTAGCCTTCTCAATGTGCTGAATTATGGGGAAAACTCTTATCATTTATAGAGAAACACTAGAAGCTCAAAAACTAAAAGGGAACAATCATTGCTTTAAAGTTTCACCCTTGACCAATTAAGATTGAAAAGGTATATATGAATAAAAGTATTACTAACAGCAAATACACATGGTCAAAGGACCAGAAGGATCTCAAAAAGGTTTGTAATAAGTCAAAAACCTATGTCATATTGGAAAGACATAATTGTGCTCCTTGGAAAACAATTTTGTTTTAGTTTTTTTTGGTTCATTTCTTTCGTTTTTTTGTTTTCTTTCTTTTGGAGGTGTTTTGAATAGAGTTTCAAAGGAAAGGTGAAGAATAGAAACCTTCCCAGGATCAGAAAAAAAAGGGGAAAAGATCACGTTAAAGGGACGCTAAGGGGACCAGGGTTTTAACTGCATGCTATTAACACTCTGTTTTTCTCTGAGTTATTGCTTTCAGATTAAAGGAGACGCCACCTTTCTGCCAAAAGAAGACTCTGAAAAGACAGTGCTAGCAGTGCGGTAAGGAGTTATAATCAGATTTGGCCACTAAATTATACTTAGTTTTAACCAAGTTATGCCAGATCTTCCAGCAGGAAAGGTGGTGTCTTAAAAATGTTTGTTGCTTTCTGCTATTAACAGCTCTATCTTTCTGCTTCTTTTTCTTTGCAAATAAACCTGGTCAATATGATAGGATTGTGCTAACATAGGGATTTAGTCTCATTTTAGACATTCTCAGATGTGAGAGAATGCAGAAACAGTGCCGCAGTGACATGGGGGCTGATCCTTGGGACAAGGACTAAAGGTGATGTGATTGACTTCAGCCTGATCCAGTTTTGAGTTTTATTTTGTCAGAGACAAAGTTTGATTTATTTTTTTTCTATCCTTTTGTTTCTTTTATGTTTGTCATGTTAGAGGGAACACTGTAGTTAAAATGTTTGTGACTGCTTTGCTGTAATTTCTTTTCAACCTATGGAGCGTTTTCTTTGGCAAAAAATGCTGGCAGAATTCATTCTGTTTGCAGGCGTGAGGACTGGAGGATGGACTGTTGAAGGGAAGGAGAATGTTTGGCTGCTGAACTCAGACATTGGACTGAAAAAGGACAATGAAGGACTATGACTGAGGCATCGGACAACCTTCGACAACAAACACAGATGAGTTCTGCAGACACGACTTCATGCATTTCACTTCAGATTTTGTTGTACACAATTAAAACAAAACACACATTATAAAACACATTAAGATTATGTAAAGGTGAAAACTTTTAAAGAAGCACCTTGATGGAATCATGGAGCAACTTAATAAATTAAGTGGGTATTATATCAACAGTTAAATAAATAAATGAATGAATTAGTTTTCACTATATAGGTAGAGTAATCTGAACTTTTAAATAGCATTTCATTTAATAAACATCTTAAGAGTAAGCTGATTTCTGCTACTCTGGCAGGCTTCAATAAAACGCAAAGAAAAGGTGACTGGCTAAAATGGGTAATGTTGCAATAAAATTAGCATAATGACCCATCCTACTAACTAACATGGGTAAATTTAGGCTTAAAGCATCAGTGTACAATGGGTACAATATTTATGGAGATTTAATATCTTTCAACTAGAACACAAATAACTCAATAGTCTTTTTAATCAGTTAAACATCCTAAGGGAAAAAACACATAACACTGAGTTTTAGCTAACTGTTAACCTAGGGGCTGTTAGATCAGGATAATTTAATGGTTATCGTCCTACATACAGAAAATAAGTAAGATTAAATTAATTAGATTAAATTATGGGGACACTTTGGATCTGGTTAGGATTGCTGGGGGCTGTGATGATAAAAGGGTAACAGCTTGAAGGTGATATCAATGAATGAAGGTTTTCTCTGAGGAACATCAAAGCAGCAAAGACATCCCACATGGGAACTCCTGTTGTGTAAAGAACATCTTGAACGGGACATAAGGTGAGATCCTTACAATGAGAGATGTTCCACACAGGGGGGTGTGGAGACCCCTGGGGCATGGCACCCAGGACGAGCTGCTGTGGACTTGACACAGCTGGTGGAACCAGAGAGACGACGAGGTGGTCCCACAGGTTACCTGACACCTAACACTGACTGTAAAGGGTTCTGGGTTTTCAGGGTTGCTGAAAACAGAAAGCTTCAGAGAACCTTAACCCTTCCTGACCAGGCACTCAGAATACATAGATCATAGATCAGATTGCAGAGGCCTAGACAAATAGGAACGCAGAGACACGTTCACCCAAGAACTTCTTAATAAAAGTCCTTAATCCTCAGTTTAAGAAAATAAATAATCACATGTATGGTTTACTTTATTTTAGGATTAATTTGGGAACTAATTCTGATTTGCTTAAGTAGCTTTGGTTGTTCAACAATGTTAGAACATTTTCAAAAAACTCCTGTTCTCTCCTGCTCTCTGCTTTGTTTTGTAGAACCTTGGCGTCCTTGAACAGTAACAGCATGGTATAAATATTTTGTTTTCTGTGCAGAACAGCACCTCACTTTCTTCTTAAAAAAAAGAGGGAGAGAGGGAAAAGGCTTTCACATGGAAAGGCTTTCTTTTTCTCAGTTGGGTTTTCAAAATAAATGGGAAATGTCATGAAACGAATATGTTGATGAAATTATGTTGCAGAGAACTTCAACTGTCAGACAACAACAGTTAAGACACACATTAAAAGCATTCTGTTAAGAATTATTATGAATTTACTGCAGATACATTTGAACTTAAAGATTACTATTTTAATTAATAATTAAATTGCAGAATTCTGAGAGCTAAATAATTGTGCACAGAAATATCTTGAATGTGAAAGTGCTTGGAGGATGTTTTAATAAATGACACATGAAAGGGGTTTTGATAAGAACACTAATTACACCTTGTTTCTGTTCTCTAGTGGGAACAAGGACTCGTGTCTGCAGACCATTTTCACAAAGTGTTTTATTAGAGAGAAATGCAAAATAAAATGCTCAGTTCCCATCCAGAACTGAACGCTTATTACCATCCAGCTCAATCGTCCAGCCTGCGAGGAGGAACCAAGAAGAGGACTGGGGATGAAGAAGCCAGAGAACTCTGATTCTTTATTCTTCAACGGGAGGAGTTGCCTGAAGAGACCCTAAGCGCAATTAGATTATTTTCTGCCTTGTGCCTGAATGGCCTAAAGGCTTTCTTAACTTTGCGTTCTTGACGTTTAGGACTCTTCTCATATTGTGTTGCTGTTTGTTTAACTGCTCTGTTCCACTGACTCACATGTTTGATTTTTTTTGTGTTATGAGATCTACACTTTAATGTTACATCACGTTGATCAATATGGTTTTATGGGGTAAAAAATGGAAACTGTTTGCTTCAGACACACAAGGATCTATGGTTTATGCACCTTTTGATTTGATATAGGAAGAACCAGGATCGGATTGGCTCTAAAGATCCTTTAATATTAGCTGGTAATGATAACACTTAGATTCAATACAGGGTTTTCAGGCTCAGATTGGCCGAGAGCAGATCTCCCTGGGAGGGGGCCTTGCAGTTTTTACTATCCCCTGGGGGGGTAGCTTTTTCTGTTGTTCCCCTGCCCGCACTGAACCTCTCCTGCCTTTGCTCCTGGTGTTGTCAGTTTGGAGTGGTGGATTATTGTCCATCGTAGGGGTGAGTGGAGAAAGGAGTTGGAGGGTATTCAGGGTGGGTGAAGAGTAGACGGATTCGACCTTGGTTACTGAACAGGTTTAGCTTACCATAGTCTAATGTAATTTTAAAATAATGTGCGCATAGGTACCTAAAACAGGCCTTACCTAATTAGATGAATCCTAAATTGTAGATCAAAGCTAAACCTTTGATCTTGTGTGTTAAAGCTCTATGAAGCATTCATGTTGATCTGTATTAAAAGTTCCAGCACTACCCGGTTCCAACACGGGAACCCCTTGGGTCCCACTTTACGAGTTTACAGAAATGGTTCCTCTGTGCTCTGTTCACATTTTCAAGTGATGGGTCATCTTGTTTTGTCTTGATGCTGACGACGCCATCATCAAAAAAAAAAGAGAGGAATGTTATAAGAATTATTATTCTGAAGTCACTATGGCCTCACACCACTCGGACAGAGGAGGCCTGGAGACCTGATGTCTGTGTATAAGATCCACTGTTTTCTGATTGCAAGGCCAAATGCTGCAGCTGCTGAGGGATACTGATTGTTTACGATAGACTGTCTTTGTTTTGTCTCGTGGGAACGCCACGATGCAGTATTAGGGGAAGCCCGAAAAGCGACACAGACAGAGACAGGGCAGACAGAGACTGCAGCGGAACCGAAGGGTGCGATTACTTTCCAACTATGTGAATCTCTGCTCTGTTTCTCAATAAAGGTGCTGGAACGTCATACCACCGTCTCGTCATTTAGTAAAGATGGGAACTCAGTTACTATTGCTTAGAATTCCACCCAAAACTCCCATAACACAGCCACGGTTCACACAGTCCAATCAGACAACAAACCAACAGACAGAAAGGCTAAAACCATAACACATAAACATTCCTGTCAAAATCAGCCTGATTTTCTGAATGAACTGAAAGAGATGCGCTCTGATATTGCTGCATTGAGAAATCTGGGAGGTGAAGTTGCACAAATAAGAGAGCCAATTCAGAGACCAAATCCACCACCACCACAGTATCATCTACCACCTGCAATACAGGAATGTGTTACTCCTCAATCCAAGTCGTTAACTCAAAACACATGGCCAAACCGAGGAGTGGAGTGGAGTGGAGAGGAGATACACGACCATACCAGCAAGCATTTCCATTTCAGCAACCATACCCGCCTCTGAACCCGTGCAAGGAAATGCTTTGTTTGCCAACCAAATGGGTGTGGGCACTGTAACCACTGCTACTGCTGTGGCAGTACTGAGCACTTTATTGTAGGCTGCAGAATGAAGATTGGATGTGATAAAGACACTCCTTTAAACGGAACAGGGTTACCCCCGCGGGACAGGGAGTAACCTGCAACACTGGATTGTCCCATAAGCATTGCTCTTTTTGTGGTGTCTCTGGAACAGAGCATAGACTTTGAGTATGTGCATCGTGTAAGATAGACACTTATTGTTCTAAAATCTGTCAAGCTAAAAGTGGGCCAGTACATAAAAGAATATAAAAGAATGGAGAAAAGAGCAAAGAGCTTCCACACGAAGAAAAGGACCAACCAAACTCAACTTGTTTCTCTGGTGGGCAAGCGATGCATGGTTGAGTGCTACATTCAAGGCAAAAAGGTCCAAGCATTGTGGGATACAGGCTCTCAAGTCAGTATCATTGATGAACAATGGAAAGTGAAATACTTACCCGACCAGACACTTAAAGATTTATCTGAACTACTGGATGCACCTGATGACTTAAAATTACTGCTGCTAATGGACAGAACATGCCTTACAAAGGTTTTATTGAAGTTACTGTTTCGCTGTCAGCAGAGGGAACTGAAACGAAAGAGATAATGGTACCAATGTTGGTGATGACAGGCAATGGACTTCCACAGCCCATTCTTGGCTTCAATGTCATCGAGCAGATGGTTAAAATGAGCACTGCAGAACCGGTGAGTGAAACACACACAAATAAGTTGCAGCAGGCATTAATGACAGCTTTTCCAAGTCTAAAACAAGAAAGTGTGACTACTTTTGTTGATTTGGTAACTGCTAAAGGGTCATGTGACTATGTTGTGAAAACATCCAAAGAAAAATTCATTGTGCCAAAACACACTTTAGTGCCAGTTGACTGTAAAGTTAATACAAGACCTTTAAAAATGGACACTACTACTGTTGTTTGAGCCAGAGATTAACCCTCAGTGGGCAGATGGCCTTGAGCTTTGTGAGACTGTGATTACACTTAAAAAAAATGTGCCACCATATATTACTCTCAGTGTCCAAATTCGCACTAAGCATGACATTGAACTGCCAGGAAGAACGGTATTAGGCTCCTTACAACAGATTGAGGCTGTGTATCCAGAGACCATCCTGGGGGAGAATGATCATGCTCCAGCAGTTCTGGTTAGCCATGTAAGTGCAGAGACTCTGAAAGAAGCAGAAAGTCCATAGGATCGACCTCTTGACCTCAGCCATCTATGCAAATCTGAGAAAGAGAGAGTACAGGAAATGCTCAGGGACGAATGTACATCTTTTTCTAAATTGCATCATGATATTGGCTGTATTGAGAGACTGAAGTTAAGCATCTCACTGAAAGACCTGACTCCTGTTGCACGCACATATATATCCATGCCAAAACCTCTGTATAAAGAGATGAAGGATTATCTGCACAACCTCATTGCACAAGGCTGGGTGAAGAAGTCCAACTCATCTTATTCATCATCAGTGGTCTGTGTGAGAAAAAAAGATGGGAGTTTGAGGCTGTGCATAGACTACAGCGAGCTGAATAAAAAGACTGCTCCAGACAGGCAACCAATCCCGCGTGTGCAGGATATCCTGAACAGTCTTGGTGGCAACTCTTGGTTCTCCCTGCTAGACCAAGGGAAGGCTTACCATCAGGGATTCATGGAAGAAAACAGCCAACCATTAACTGCATTTGTGACTCCTTGGGGTCTTTATGAGTAGATAAGGACTCCCTTTGGGCTCATGAATGCTCCAGCTGCCTTCCAACGCTGCATGGAGGAGTGTCTGCAAGAGGTTAGAGACAGCATCTGTGTTCCGTATTTGAATGACACGGTCTACAGTCAGACGTTTGATGACCACCTTGCTCATGTGCGGAAAGTACTGCAGTTGTTGAGGGGATATGGGATCAAATTAAAACCTGCTAAATGTGAACTATTCAAGCGGGAGGTCCGCTATCTGGGGAGGATTGTTTCGGTTGAGAGCAGCAAAATTGATCCAGCAGACACCATCGTCGTGAGAGCATTGAAAGACAAGAAACCCAACACTGTGGGCGAGTTACGTACAATTATGGGATTGCTAAGCTACTACAGACAGTACATACAGGACTTCTCATGGATAGCAGTGCCATTATACAACTTGCTAAAAGGGTCAACTGAAAATGACAAGGACCCACAAAATAGGAGCGATAAAAGACAAGTAACAAAGAGAGGAGTTCCATCACACAAACCAATTGAGTGGAGTGACGAACACCAGAGCACATTGGAGAGGTTAATAGACTGTTTGGTTGAACCCCCAGTCCTTGGTTCTCCAGACTTTGCAAAGCCATTCATCCTTCACACAGATGCATCTGATAAAGGTCTTGGCGCAGTCCTATACCAACATCAAGATGGGAAGCTACGTGTAATCGCCTATGGTTCCAGAACACTAACTTATTCTGAAAAAAACTTCCATCTTCATTCAGGGAACCTAGAGTTCCTAGCACTGAAGTGGGCCATGAGAAATTCAGGGATTACCTGTATTATGCTCCTACATTTACTGTGTTTACAGACAATAACCCACTGACCTACGTCCTGGCGACTGCAAAGTTAAATGCAACTGGATCCAGATGGGTGGCTCAACTTGCAGATTTTCATTTCACCATTCGCTATCGCCCGGGTAAAGAAAATGTGGATGCACACAGCCTTTCAAGAATGCTTGTAAACATTGAGGAAATGATGAAGCAGTGTACAGAGGAACTGACATCTGACACCGTGGCTGCTGTTACACAACCTGAAGCTAAATAACAAACCAACCTGAAGCTAAATAACAAACCAATAACAAACCATCAGTGCACGAGATTACAACATTAATTGCTCAGAGCAAATGTTTGCTGCGTGAATAGGAAAGACTCCATATTGATGAACATGGTGTCCTTCACAGAAAGACAACAAACAAAACTGGTATTGCCTGAAGTATACAAAGCTACTGTGCTAAAACAGTTGCATGATGAAATGGGCCATCAAGGCATTGATCGGACAACTTCACTGATCAGGGACAGATTATTTTGTCCTTGCACGCAACGTGAGATTGAACATTATGTTGCAAGGACTTGCACCTGCCTTAAACAGAAGAAGCCATGCAAAGAAACGCAAGCACCTCTAACCAATATCATTACCACCCAGCCATTTTAACTGGTGTCGATCGATTTTCTGCATTTAGACAAATGTAGTGGTGGCTATGAATATATACTGGTTATTGTTGGCCATTTCACTCGTTTGGCCCAGGCTTATCCAACAACCTCCAAGTCTGCCAAAGTCGTTGCAGATAGAATATTTAATGACTTTGCTCTGAAGTTTGGGCTCCCTGCAAGAATACACCACGATCAAGGTGGTGAACTTGAAAACCAGCTTTTTGCTCAGTTGAAAAGGAATTGTAATGTGTTGGGATCACAAACAACCCCTTATCATGCACAAGGAAATGGGCAAGTTGAACGGTTTAATAGGACACTACTACAAATGTTAAAGACATTGACTGACAAAGAGAATTGGAAAGTATCCCTAAACAAACTCATCTTTGCATACAACTGTACTGTCATGAATCAGAAACAGAGGACCCTGAATTCAGCCAGACAAGCAAAAGGTTGTAATAAAAAGGTGATTTATTAACAAAGCAAAAAACCAAAAGAGGACACCAAGCCAAAAAGCAAAGAGGCAATGTCCAAAAAACTTAAACAGTCCTCAGCCAACAACCTAAAATAAACTGGTCAGAAGTCAGGCTGGTCTATTAACAAAAAGAGCAGAACAGGTCAAATAATCCAGGTAAAAACTAACAGAAACAGGTTGGGTACAGGCAGACAGGATCAGACTTACCCCAGGCAGGAAACACAAACACAATGATCGGGCAGAGTGCAAGGAACAGAGGCAGGCATAAGTAGGGGAGTGAGCAGGTGAAAGGAATCAAACTAATTACCAGACTAAGTGGAGCTGATCAGGGAAGTGGCTGGAGGTGGAACTGAACTGACTGAATAACTACCATGTGAAAACAGGTTAAACTAAAACAGTTCAAGAACCAATCTGAAACACAAAATAAATTACAAGACCCAACCTAGGATGGAACTCAAACCAAGACTGAAACAGGACACAAGCTAAAATAGAAAACAATAACCTAAAAACAGAAATTAAAACTAAGGCAGAAACTCAAACTATGACAGAACCCCTCCCTCAAGGGCGGATTCCAGACGCCCCTAGAAAATCTGATACAAAAATAAAACCACCCAGACCGGGTGGGTGGAAGGGGGTACTGGACGGAGGGCCAGAGACCTAACAAAAAGTCCAAACAGAAAACAAGCCTCAAAAAGCAGCCCCAGTCCATGGGATGTCCCGACGAACAGACTCCAAACAGTCAGGATGTCCGGAGGGCGTCCTGGAGGACGGCCCCAGCGTGGCAGGGTCCCTAAAGGAAGATTATGCGTCAAAAGGTGCAGGCGACGGAGCAGGTCTTTCGGCGGCCGGCGACGGAGCAGGTCTTTCGGCGGCCGGCGACGGAGCAGGTCTTTCGGCGGCCGGCGACGGAGCAGGTCTTTCGGCGGCCGGCGACGGAGCAGGTCTTTCGGCGGCCGGCGACGGAGCAGGTCTTTCGGCGGCCGGCGACGGAGCAGGTCTTTCGGCGGCCGGCGACGGAGCAGGACTGGAGGCGGCCGGCGACGGAGCAGGACTGGAGGCGGCCGGCGACGGAGCAGGACTGGAGGCGGCCGGCGACGGAGCAGGACTGGAGGCGGCCGGCGACGGAGCAGGACTGGAGGCGGCCGGCGACGGAGCAGGACTGGAGGCGGCCGGCGACGGAGCAGGACTGGAGGCGGGTCCCCCTGGACCGCCTCCTCGCAGGACTGAGGAACGCCGGCTGGAGGCGGGTCCACCTGGACCGCCCCCTCGCAGGACTGAGGAGCGCCGGCTGGAGGCGGGTCCACCTGGACCGCCCCCTCGCAGGACTGAGGAGCGCCGGCTGGAGGCGGGTCCACCTGGACCGCCCCCTCGCAGGACTGAGGAGCGCCGGCTGGAGGCGGGTCCCCCTGGACCGCCCCCTCGCAGGACTGAGGAGCGCCGGCTGGAGGCGGGTCCCCCTGGACCGCCCCCTCGCAGGACTGAGGAGCGCCGGCTGGAGGCGGGTCCCCCTGGACCGCCCCCTCGCAGGACTGAGGAGCGCCGGCTGGAGGCGGGTCCACCTGGACCGCCCCCTCGCAGGACTGAGGAGCGCCGGCTGGAGGCGGGTCCCCCTGGACCGCCCCCTCGCAGGACTGAGGAGCGCCGGCTGGAGGCGGGTCCCCCTGGACCGCCCCCTCGCAGGACTGAGGAGCGCCGGCTGGAGGCGGGTCCCCCTGGACCGCCCCCTCGCAGGACTGAGGAACGCCGGCTGGAGGCGGGTCCCCCTGGACCGCCCCCTCGCAGGACTGAGGAGCGCCTGCTGGAGGCGGGTCCCCCTGGACCGCCCCCTCGCAGGACTGAGGAACGCCGGCTGGAGGCGGGTTCCCCAGGACCGCCTCCTCGCAGGACTGAGGTGTGGGGGCCAGTGCTGGACCCTCGGCAGCCGGAGCAGCAACGCCAGTCAGGCCTCCGGCGACAGAAGACCAGGGGAAACCACCCTCAATAAAGACCTCGGTGGCTGACGTGGCAGGACCCTCTGATGCCAGTAAAGTGGGAGGGCTCTGAGTGACTAGCAGAGCAGCGGCAGGACCCAAGCAGGTTTGGGCCGTGGTGTGCGCCGCACCCTCGTTGGACGCCGGGCTGGCGTGCGCCGCACCCTCGTTGGACGCCGGGCTGGCGTGCGCCGCACCCTCGTTGGACGCCGGGCTGGCGTGCGCCGCACCCTCGTTGGACGCCGGGCTGGCGTGCACCGCACCCTCCTCAGCAGCGGGTGCAGGGACCGAGCCAGAGGCCGGACCCCCCTCGGCAGCAGGTGCAGGGGCCGAGGCAGAGGCCGAGGCAGAGGCCGAGGGAGAGACCGGACCCTCGGAGACAGCTGCAGGTGCAGGAGCCGAGGCGTCGGCCGGACCCCCCTCGGCAGCAGGTGCAGGAGCCGAGGCGTCGGCCGGACCCCCCTCGGCAGCAGGTGCAGGAGCCGAGGCGTCGGCCGGACCCCCCTCAGCAGCAGGTGCAGGAGCCGAGGCGTCGGCCGGACTCCCCGAGACAGAGTCAGTTACTGCAACCCAACCCACAAAACCAGGAACAGAAACTGAGGCCCCAGCTGGTCTCCCAGAAACAGGGACAGAGTTATTGATTGTGGCTTTAGGAGCAGCGGGTGATGAGGGGTGATGGTAGAATGCCTGGAGGGCTAACCTGTAATTCTCCTCTAGCTCCTTTAATTTAGCCTCTAATTCAGGTGAATAATGGTAAATTAAAGTCTCCCTCAGTTGCTTAATGATGGGAGCAAAAGTCCTTATCTTGTCCTCCAGTGACCTATAGTCTGCATCTGGAGTGACACAAGGAGGAGCTGTAGGCGACTCAGCTCCAGAAAAAAGAGAGCTCCGGTCTTCCGGGCAGGAAGGCGGGCAGAAAGCGGCAGCAGGAGCAGAGGAGACAGAAGCAGTGCCCGAGGTGACAGCCAGACCGGCCGCTCTGTGTTTTCGACGGCGGGGCTGCTGTAGGGAAGTGCTGCTGCTAACGAGGTGCCGTCTGGGACCGACACCGGGAGGACAGATAGCAAGCCTGGAACCTTCCAGTGACGCTCCCAGCATCATGGATCTGCTGGAGAGTAAACTCCGGGCTTGTGGCAGGCTCATGTCCAAAAATTAAAGGGGGAAAAAACAAAAATATCCCCAGCAAAAAATATAAAAAAAAAAAGTGCTTGTCTGGCGAAGGGTCTGATTAGGGCCCGATCATTCTGTCATGAATCAGAAACAGAGGACCCTGAATTCAGCCAGACAAGCAAAAGGTTGTAATAAAAAGGTGATTTATTAACAAAGCAAAAAACCAAAAGAGGACACCAAGCCAAAAAGCAAAGAGGCAATGTCCAAAAAACTTAAACAGTCCTCAGCCAACAACCTAAAATAAACTGGTCAGAAGTCAGGCTGGTCTATTAACAAAAAGAGCAGAACAGGTCAAATAATCCAGGTAAAAACTAACAGAAACAGGTTGGGTACAGGCAGACAGGATCAGACTTACCCCAGGCAGGAAACACAAACACAATGATCGGGCAGAGTGCAAGGAACAGAGGCAGGCATAAGTAGGGGAGTGAGCAGGTGAAAGGAATCAAACTAATTACCAGACTAAGTGGAGCTGATCAGGGAAGTGGCTGGAGGTGGAACTGAACTGACTGAATAACTACCATGTGAAAACAGGTTAAACTAAAACAGTTCAAGAACCAATCTGAAACACAAAATAAATTACAAGACCCAACCTAGGATGGAACTCAAACCAAGACTGAAACAGGACACAAGCTAAAATAGAAAACAATAACCTAAAAACAGAAATTAAAACTAAGGCAGAAACTCAAACTATGACATGTACAAAGTCAGAGGTAACCAGATTCTCACCATTTTACCTTTTATTTGGACGATCCTATCAACCTGTTTTTTGGACTCAGCTCAAACACAGGAAACCAAAGACCATCTTGCTTACATGGAGAGATGGAAAACAGAAATGCAGGAAGCCTATGCACTTGTCCAAGCGAATGCAAAAAAATCAACTGATAGGAGTAAGAGACATTATGACGCAAAAGTAAACAGTTCAGTTTTGTATCCTGGCGATCGTGTCCTAATCAGAAATCTTACACCAAGAGGAGGCCCTGGGAAACTCTGCAATCATTGCGAGGAACAGATCCATGTTGTCATGCGTCAAATTGGAAAAGACATTGCAGTATATGAAGTCAAACCAGAACAAGGGAGAGGAATATCAAGGATCCTCCATAGGAACTTGTTAATGCCTTGTGATTTCTTGCCTTTTGATGTTCAACAGAAAGTCACAACAAAGAAAAATAAAGAGACAGAGACAGTCAGAGAAAACAGCCATCAAGAGGAAGAGCATGAATGGGCAGACGATTACACTCCAGTGATACAGTATCAAGGACCCACATCAGATACGGACAATGAAACTTTCCCAACAACAGCCAACCAGGAAGCATCAAATGGGGACGAGGATGATGAAGATGCTGATGGAGAGGTGACCAACGCAAATGGACCTGAAACACAGCCAGTAGATGACTGCAATTGTGAAAATTTGCAACCAGCGGAGGAAATGCAAGAGAAGACCCCAGAAGCCCCGGACTCAAAGACAAAGAGCCCAGAAACACAAATTTGGGACATCCCAAGAAGAGAAAGAAGAGCTCCTAAGATCTTTACCTATGATCATCTTGAGACTCCATCATGCTACAGCACCGTGCTGGCAAATGAACATGTGTATCAATACCAAAACACACCTTACAAAGACTTTCAACCAGTGATGTGGATGTATCCTTTTCAAGTAAACCAACCTATGTTTGTACCAGGGTATTAGATGATAACATAAGGTTTTGAACAGTCAGTTAATTTTGTTGATGCAAATGAAAACTTTTTTTCTTTTTTTGTTAAGTTCTTGAACTTTGTAGTACATTAATGTAGAACAGATTACTGGGTCAATGTGTGCTTCTGTGCTTTTTTGTCTCTCTTGTTGTGTCTCTGCTCTGTCTTCTGTAACCCCAGTCGGTCGAGGCAGATGACCGTTCATACTGAGCCCGGTTCTGCCGGAGGTTTTCCTTCCCGTTAATGGGGAGTTTTTCTTCCCACTGTCGCTTCATGCTTGCTCAGTATGAGGGATTGCAGCAAATCCATGTACAATGCAGACGACTCTCCCTGTGGCTCTACGGTTCCCCAGGAGTGAATGCTGCATGTCGGGACTTGATGCAACTCTTACTTCAAAAACTGTCCGCTCCACCAGCCAATCAAAGACAGGCTTTTTTTTCATTCAATCAGAGTATGGCTTGCAAATACTGAATTCAAATGGATTAAATCAAAATGCTGCAGCCTTTGGCAAAAATGACTAAACATCACTGTGGGACTGAAGAAAAACAAATAAAAAGTTTAATATTTTAGCCTAAACTCTTTAGGCTAAAATATTTAGACTAAAATATTAGAGTTACTAAGTGAGGTGTGAAAAATGTTTGTCTCTTTTCTTTCCAGCTTCTGGAAGGCGATGCAAAAGTTTAACAAAAGGTAAAACAAAGTGCCAAACATCAGAAATACATCAGATAAGAGATAACAACTAATAAAATGCTCAGTTGTTAAAATAGCAATAGGTTTAAATTGTGTATAATCAGCCTAAAAAGTAAATTGGAATATGGAAAGTGTTGACGTTTGTTAAATTCAGGTTATCTTTTTTTATTATTATTTCAGTTAACGTCTCCTGTTGACGTGAGTTCAGTTTGACATTGGCACCTGTTTAGTTCAGTTTGTCTGCTGTTGAAAACAATTGTTTATGAATTTGCTTTAATGACAGTTCAATTTTAAAACTAAGCCCTCTGTCCGTGATGTTTCAGTAAAAGTTGCATGTAAGATGGAAATATTTGGATGGATATTTTATGAATAGGCCTTTTTTATGAATGTACTTTGTTAAAAGAAATACAATAAAAACAAGTGTTGGGCTACCAGTTGTTTTTGAAACGCAGCATTCTAGGAACACAAAAGAAAGATGCATTTACTGCAGGGACCTGTGTGGGGTAGGTTTGTGGTTGGGGGGGGCAGTTATCTTTACCTATTCCAAGGGGAGGCTCACATTCAATGAATTTAAAAAATATTGTTTTTAAACTTGCGCCATCTACTGTCGGGACTCGTGAGTGGGTATTAGTTTACTTTAACATCTTTGAGCAGAAAATGCAATAATACTCTTTAAAAATAAACAAAAAATACATTTACAAACGTGAAGGACACAAGACATGTATTCATATAAATTTTGAAAAATCCATAATATTCAGGGGTTAAAGCAAAAATAATCAATTTGACTGAAAATATTTTCTAGCCAGCCCATATATTCCTGGGCCGTGGACGTCATGCCGCCTTTGTAACCTCATTTGCTTATTGTAACAAGTCCACTTTAATTAAATCTGGTAGTTCCATTGACAATTCCTGTGTCTGTCCCACCTTCCAGCTTCAGAGCCTTGGCACCATCAAGGACAGCCCTCTCCGTAATCTCCTTCACTTTCCACATCCATAACATCACCTGGTTAACTTTCATATTTGCAGCATCAAGCAAGTTCTTCCTTCACACTTTTGCCAAACTGGTCCACTGTCCACTCACCTTTCCACTTTACAATTTCAAAACCCTCCATAAACTGCAGCTAATTCAAAAGACAGCTGCTTGCATCATTACATCATCTTCTTCACACCTGTACATTAACTCCACTGTAACATTCAATATAAATCAATCCTATGATTATATAAGGCCAACAACAGCCATGTACAAAGAGGGACACATATCCAACACTATCATGAGATCATACATTTTAATTTGACACAGATCACACATTATAATAATCAGTCTCTGCTTTGCCCGTTATTGGTCACCAATAAATTATCACAACTCATGAGTTTATAAAAAGGCATTAACTTTTTTGAAGTTTATAAAAACGGTTATATTTTAGCTCAGTGACCTGTCCAGGATGGACTCTGTGTCCCCACCTCTCGCTCATTGACTGCTGGAGAGTCACCAGCTCCTCCACCTTGATGTGTTACATCAAGCTGCGTTTTTCAATCAGATACGGCATGACGTAACACCTGTACGGAACAGGAGGTATAGAAAATCCGTGGATGGGAGGTTAAATTTTTAAAAGGTTTAGTAAAATTGCTTAAAGTTTATCAGAAAAAAAACATAACTTGTTTTTAAAGATGAACATTTTTCATTAGAAAAATGTTATTAAACTTCTGTGTTAAGTTAAATATTGTTTAAGGTAATCTTGGCTGCTGTAGCTTGTCTGTCTGGCAGGTGTTTTTGGGTTGAATAAAATGAGTCCATAGATCTACAAAAGGCTTTTTCACACGTTTCTGGTGCGACTCGCTTCTACAGTGATAATATTTATCATTCTATTTTTTTACTTTTTCTGAATCAGACCCAGTCAAACCGGGACATCGTTTTACATTCCGATCCTTCTTCAAAAAAAAGCGCGTCATGCTAAATTAGCTTAGCTAGAGCGTTACTCTTTCAGTTTTAAATAAAACATAACAGTGAATCATGAGGAGATCCCTGGTTAGTCGCTGCGTTTATCAGCTAAATTACTGGAAGCGAGGGAATAAACACTGACAGGTGACGAGGCCACAGGTGGAAATAACTCATCAATTAAATTCCCCCCATCCCCCCCAGCAAATCGCACCCAGTTTATAGGACACATATACACATAGCTATTAGGGAACAATAAATTCTGCTATTCTTTTAAAAACCGTGTTTAAACCTAGATAAAAATATCATTACATGGAGTGAGAGTCCTCCTACAGGGTCTCACATGCATTAAAGTAGTCTTAGCCGAGAGGAAAGACATGGTTGCACACTGTTGACTGAGTTTTAACCCTAGCAGACAAATTATTATTACTTTGAAAGGGCATTTTTGAAATGTCTTCACATGCATTTGAATAAAACGATTTCATAAAGAAAAACATTTTCTCTTAGAGAATCTGAAGAGCGTGATCTGTGGAATCAAAATATGATTCTGTTTAGCATATTGTTACTTGAAGGCATTTTTCAACAGTCTAGGTCAGAATACTTAAGTGTGCAAAATTTTGTTCAATGTCAGAGTTTGTGCTTCTCCTAAGACAGCATATGCAATTCAAAAAAAATAAGGGCTGCAAACAATAAATTAAAAAACAACTTGAGGCTCTATGATGTGGCAAGATATTTAACTAAAGTAAGTAAAATGTTCCTTCTAATAAAGCAAATCACAAATAATGTAATACGAAACAGCATTCATGGCACAACCCTTCTCCAATTTTGTGTCAACTTTCCTCTTGACATGCCATCATCTATCTCGAAATAGACATCATATTAATGTCCATATCATTTATAATCTATATAATTTAATTGGAATTAAATTAAAAGCTTTACACACAAATGGCATATTGTCATCATAATTGTTCACTCTAGTTTATGTTCATTGACTACTTGATTGTCCTATCAAGTAGTCAATGAACATAAACTAAAGCAAATGAAGCTATAGCCCAACCAGTTAGAGGATAAACCTTCAAGGCTCCATGATTCATCATTTCACCATCACTGGGAATGTGAGAATTCACGCTCCAGTGACTGGTTAGGTTCTGCTTTGTTACTGTTTCTTTGATCCCTGTGATTTTGCTGGCAATTTTCTTCATTAACGCAACCATGTTGCATTAAAACCTCCTCCCAGCGATTAGACATTTTAGTCAGAGGCTCACTGTTTCACTGTTCCATGTGTGCCTAAACGTTTTTTTTTTTTAACTTACTCCCTGTGCTGATTTTTTGGATTTGCTGTAGTTTACATTTTGTAAAGTTTTTGTTTTCCTGTTTTTAGGTCACACACATTTTTTCCCATACATTTTTCTATATTGCCTTACGGCAGCCAGGGGTTTGTGGTAGATTTTTTGTTACATAAAAAAGCGCAAACAGAGATTCTGTGACTTAATTTCCATCGCAGGTTGTATAAATGTCTAATCTAATTTGTTTTGTAGTCTCATTCCATTTGGTCCATAAAAACTAAATTAAACACTTTTCAACTAGCTTCAAAAGTGTGTCATGGATTAAAATTTTTGTAATATCATGACTGGGATAATTTCTGTATCTTTTCCCTAAAAAACTGTATATAACTAAACAAGAATAACTTTCAACAACAAAAATATAAACTGATTAAGATACCAAAATGTTTGATTTCCCCCTGACCTTTAGTTGTGTTATCCTGTTGTGTTGGTAAGTACAGATCCCTGCTTCAACTCATTCCTCCCACCCTGTTGTTTGAAAATTAAAAATTCTAATTTTGGCATGCTGTTTTCCTCCTGTGTTTTCTTGCAATTATTGATATAGTGTATGTGTGTGTGTGTGTGTGTGGGGGGGGGGGGGGGGTTAACACTCAGGCCCCTGAGAACAACCTAATCAATGTTTTGGCTGTCATGACAGGCGGTCAAGGTGGAAAAGAAAATCCACTAAACAAAGAGGTGCAGGGTACAGTACTCATTAAGTATTTTATTTACCTTTTTGTGACAGTACTAAACATATTAGGATCCTTTTTTTACATTCACTCCTATGCCGACCTGTATATTGTGTTTGTTTGTTTTGTTTTAAGATTTTTTTTCCTATTTGGAAAAATTAACTAAAACTTGAAACACAACAGAAATCATTTTTGCATGATTGAGTAGGCTTGACAAAAAGGTCACTAGACTTTGTTATGTTAGGATGGCCTCTGGCAGAGTTCCCTGTCCTTGTAGGAGCGCTTTCAGCCTCCTGATCACGCAATTTCTACCCTGATCATGCAATGGATGCACAGGAGTACATCCTCTGCATACCTCGCCAGTCATTGAACATTAATTAATCCTGTAGTATAAGTTTGTGTGATTTTGTTTTTCTTTTCATTTAGATTTCTCTTATCATTGAACGGCACATTCCATGAATATGTGTGTGTTGTGGCGGTAGCGTGAGCTGGAGTGTATGTTTTCAGAGCTTTCGTGACTTGCCAGGAAGCCCCCTACTGTGCTGTTGAGTGCATTCCCTTCAGACGCATTAATATAAGATGAGTGTGTGTCTATGTGTTGGTGTGTGTGTACAGTCAAGTACAGATGGAGGTAAAGAATGAATGTAAGGAGTTAAGGAAATTATGAAAAGATTGGAAACACACACAAGGCAGAGGTTTACGTGCACAATCACACGGCATACATGTAAACATGCCTGTGTGTGTGTGTGTGTGTGTATGTGTGAGAGTCCCTGTGGGCCATTAAACGAAGATGAGTGCCATGTAGGATAGCAGAGAGGGAGAGATAGTGGGAAGAAGAGGGAGGAGAAGGAGATGGGTACATGGTGGGTAATTGGCTCTTAAGTGCAGCCTACGTCTTTCCCCGAGAGTCTCTCAGCTGTGCTCCTCTCATGGCTGCTGTTTGTGTGGCTGCAAACTCTGTCCACTTATCTCCACAGCCAGCCATCGCCACAACCTTTAAGCATACCACCTCTTTATCACCCGCATGCATGTTTTTTCGGCTCCTCAACATGTTTTCTTGGCTCCACTGTTCTCTCTTCCTCTCCTTTTTTATTCCATCTTGATGCAGTGCTGACAGATCCACCTGAGAGAGCAGCACAGCCCATGATACTACATAAAGATACTGGAAAGGAAATTATATGGATTTTTTTTTACCTTTAGTTAATTTATGTTTATTTCTCCAATTAACAGCTGAAAAATATGCTGTTTAATTCGGTTTTTTAAGTGTTACTGTTTTTATTTAAGAGTTCATGTGCATGTTTTGCCAAGCCACCATTAGGCTAACACTGGTTGGGGTTTTAACCATTAACTGGACAAGCATGAGGATTTTAACAACTATCATTGTGATTTGATTAAAATGTATTTGCATGCAGCTGACCAGTTTCCCTATCCCTGCTGACAGCTTTTCCCACCTGTGCTGTAGATCTATAAAGCTCCTTGAAAGTTACAGTAGGCCTGTTGACTGCTTTTCTCATGACTGCTCTCCTTGCCTGGGCTGTCACTTCAGTGAGATGACCATGTCATAATGGTAGATTTTCCATTATGTCATACATTTTTGCCTTTCAGATGGTGGATTGAACAGCTTTTCATGAAATGTTTCAGGTTAGGACATTCTTTTATAGCCTACCTTGTCAAGAACCAAATATGCAGGACAGAGTATTAAGCCAGACAAGTAAACCGAAACTGATTGGATGGTGACTGGTGGCTGAAAGGTGAACAGATCTGACTGGTTGTAGACTAGTGACAGGGAAGTGACAAAACAAACTAATTGGGTAGTGGCTAGTGGCTTCTAGGTGGATTGGCTGATAACTGGCAGGTGACTGAAAACTGAACTGAACTGGCTGATAAATGTCATGGTTTTTAAGTGTTTAGCCCACATGCAGATACAGATGGGAGACAGGAATATATTTAAGATGTTTAATAAAGGCTCGGACAACGGGGAAAGACACAACGTGTGGCTCGAGAGAGGTCTGAACGTCACTGCTGGAACGACTACGGAATGAAGGGAGTCCGGTAACAAAGTCCAGAGCAATGAGAGACCAGGGGCACTTGGGAATAGGGAGAGGATTGAGCAGACCGGAAGGAGGCTGATTCGAAGGTTTGTTTTGAGCACACACAGGACAGGTACGAACATATTCACGCACATCCTTAGTCCAAGACGGCCACCAAAAGCAACGGGACACTTGCGACTGCGTCCGATATATTCCGGTATGGGCGGAGAACTTTGAGTCATGGCTCCAACGTAAAACATCAGGACAGAGTGATTTGGGGACATATTTTAACTCCGCGGGACCGGTACCCAGGTCAGGATCAAGGTGCAGAGCTTGATTAATCCGATCCTCTAAATCCCAACGTAACGCTCCAACAGTGCATGTGAGGGGAAGAATGGGCACCGGCTCCCTTTTCTGTTCCTGAGGTGCGAATTTTCGAGAGAGGGCCTCAGGCTTGATGTTTCTCGAGCCGGGACGATATGGTGAGATTAAATCTGGAGAAGAACAGGGACCAGCGGGCTTGACAGGATTGAGACGTCAGGCTGACTGCACATAAGCGAGGTTCTTGTGGTCTGTCCAGATGATTATGGGCTGCTCGGATCCCTCTAACCAGTGTCGCCACTCCTCTAATGCCAACTTAATGGCTAGCAGTTCATGGTCCCCAACGTCATAATTTCGCTCGGCTGGAGACAGCCGGCGAGAAAAAAAGGCACAAGGGTGAAGTTTGTTATCGGACTCAGACTGTTGAGATAATACGGCACCAACACCTGAATCAGATGAGTCTATTTCAAGGGTGAATTGTTTGGCTGGATCGGGATGAATGAGTATGGGGGCCTGTGAAAATCTAGTTTTAAGCTCAGAAAATGAGGTTTCAGCCTCAGAACTCCAGACAAACGGAATCTTAGTGGAAGTTAAAGCGTGCAGAGGGGATGCGATCTGGCTGTAGTTTTTGATAAAGCATCTGTAAAAATTAGCAAAACCCAAAAATCTCTGGAGTTTCTTCCTGGGGTCTGGGGTAGGCCATTCTACTACCGCTTTAATCTTTTCAGGATCGGACCTAACTCGTCCACCTTCTAAAATGAGGCTGAGAAAGGAAACAGAGCTCTGATGGAACTCGCATTTCTCTGCTTTGACGAACAAGCGGTTTTCTAAGAAGCGAACATGTTGTTGGTGCTGATCTGGATCACTAGAGTAAATCAAAATATCGTCTAAATAGACGAACACAAAGACGTTCAAAAAATCCCGTAGGACATCATCAACTAATGCTTGGAAGACGGATGGAGAATTACATAAGCCAAAAGGCATAACCAGGTATTCAAAGTGACCCAGTGGGGTCTTAAAAGCCCTCTTCCATTCGTCTCCCTGTCAAACCCGAACCAAATGATAAGCATTACGCAAGTCGAGCTTAGCAAAGATGAAGGCATTCTGGACTGGTTCTAGGGCAGAAGACAACAGAGGAAGCGGGTATTTATTCTTAACCGTTATCTTATTTAGCCCTCGGTAGTCGATACAAGGCCGGAGGGATCCATCTTTCTTTCCGACAAAAAAGAAACCCGCACCTAAAGTAGAGGAGGAAGGGCCAATTAATCCAGCTGAAAGGGACTCACCTATGTACTTCTCGAGCGCCTGACGTTCAGACCTCGAGATGTTGTAGAGGCGGCTGGAGGGTAGCGGAGCCCCTGGTAGAAAATCTATGGCGCAATCATAGGGGTGATGCGGAGGAAGTGAGCACGCCCAACTTTTACTAAAAACCAGACGAAGATCGTGATATTGTTCAGGAACATGGGTCAGGTCAATAGTATCCTCCGGTACTGTCCGGGGGACCGGATCTTAAAAAGATTTGGGGGAGGAAATTCTCCAATGGTCCGCCATCTTACCCACTACAGGTGACAGACCCGGTCTTTTGGTAGCACTGGGCAGGATTTTACAAAATGTCCTTCTCCACCACAGTAAAGGCACTGATTTTCAGAGAACCGTTGCGAACCAGTTCCCTGTGCCGATAGACCAAGAGTCTGTATAAGTCTATCAGTTCAGCCCCGGTTCCTGCTACGTAACCAGGAGTCCAGCCAAATGGCTAACGCGACCAAACCCTCAAACGTGCTTGGCTCTTAAAGTCAAGCTAATACATCTTTTAAGTTCTTGTCCAAAGCTTGAAAAAAGACGGCCTTCAAAGGCTTGGCTTCCCAGCCGGCGGCTGCGGCAAAAGTACGAAATTCAACTGAGAAATCAGAGACGCTTCATCCACGCTGTTTTAAAGAAAGTAGAGAGCGAGATTGCTGTACCGGATCCAATTTGGCTGAAAAGACCGTCTTAAATTCGGTGATAAATTCCTGGAATGTGCATCCGAACGACTGACAATCTGGGAAACGAGCCTCTGCCCATCTAAGTGCTCTACCGGTTAAAAGTCGTAACACATATGAAATCTTGGCTTGGTCGGTGGAAAAAGTTCAGGGGGAACGATTAAAGATGAGATTGTCATGATGCAGCCTGAGGCTGCATCCTGAACATTTCTCGCTCCGTCTCCAGTGCAGTCCTGATTAGGAACACCTGTCAGGCTGCAATCACCATGGACTCATCCCACCTGCTCACTCCACCATATAAACTCCCCTCAGTTCGTCCACGGTTACCGGTTCGTCTGCAGTCTCCTGAACACCATGCCTGTCCTGTTTCTGCTTGTGTCCTGGTCCTGTTCCTGTCTGTTACGGTCTGGTCCTGTCTGCCAGTTCCTGTACCCCTGCAACCTCCGTCTGGTAAATGACTCTGGCTTTCATCATCCACTTCCTGCTGCTTCAATAAGCTCTGGAAACCAGCTGTGTGTGTGTGTGTGTGTGTGTGTGTGTGTGTGTGTGTGTGTGTGTGTGTGTGTGTGTGTGTGTGTGTGTGTGTGTGTGTGTGCTGTGTTCTGGGTTCATCCAAGACAAAATCGTGACAGAGATTATACTGAAACCCCCATTATACGGAAACCCCCCACAATCTCCACTATCTCCTGAGAATTTATCAGGACTCGGTGACGAGTTCTCGGAGAGCGGAGGTTGACTGGAGGCTTCAGCTATCAGAGTAGCAGGGGGCTGAGCGCTAGTATCCTGAGTGACAGGCTGACTCGACGCGGAAGTAAGGGCTGCTGTCAGCTAGTTAAGCTGAGCGGCTACAAGCTGTAGTTATTCCTGCGTGAAGTTAACTGCTAAACCCAGCGCCTGTAATTGTTCCTGTTGGGCGGCTAAATGCCGACCGAATGTATCTGCTTGGCTTTGTTGGCCAGAGTGTTCTTCTGTCATGGTTTTTAAGTGTTTAACCCACGTGCAGATACAGACGGGAGAGAGGGATAAATTCAAGATGTTTATTAAAGGCTCGGACAACGGGGAAAGACACAACGTGTGGCTCGAGCGAGGTCTGAACGTCAGTGCTGGAACGACTACCGAAAGAAAGATTTTCTTAACTAAATGGTAAGCGGCGCAGCTTCTGGAATTTTCCCCTGGTTTGATCTCTCGTAACTTTGTTCCTTATCTGGAGAGAGTAATGACGAGGGAACTCTGTGACTGTAACTCATCGATGGTAACAGGTGGCTCAGTGACTGGAGGGCTGACAGATGTAATGCTGGCGAGGGATCCGGAGCGCACCACAGTAGACGGCAGATGGGAGGAGCAGATGGAAGAACCGGAATATTGCGGGTGAACCAGGTGAATCCAGGGAAGGGGGTCTCCCGCCAGGGTTGGTACCATCAAGAGAGCATGAGGGGAGCTGCCAGAGCAAAATCTGAGCGGCAGGGATTCTGAGGAGCTGGTTCTTTGAGCACGACATCAAGGCAGGTGAGTAAATCCAAACAGGAAAAACTGAAGAACACAGAGAGACAAAAATTATTCCAAAAACAGGATTTCCAAGAACTCACAAATACGAGGCACAGGAGACAGGTCAGAGGCCTAGGCATACCACGACTGCAGTGACGTGCGGTAGGGTTCATAGCTGGTGAGGCACTGACATCATCAGAGATTTACAAATATATATACTCTGCAACGAGTCTACTCTGTGAAGTACTGAAGGAGACTGATTGAGCCAAATCAAATCACCAAGATACATGGAAAAATATTGATTCTTTGATGAAAAAAACTAAAACTAAATTATTTGTCATTTGATTGGGAACAGTTTATGAGCTATGATGGATTTCTGCATTTGTAACACATTTAAAAACTATTACCCACATTACGCACATTTCATCACAAAAACAAAACATGAATAATTATCGCTGTCTTACCTCTACTTATAAATGAAGTTCATGCGACGCTCTTTCTGAACAAAAATATCGGTCATTTTCCGGTAAAAGTTCTCTTTATCTTCTTCAGTTTTAAAAGTTTCTCAGTCTCAGTGGAGCTCACTGCCATGGAGGAAAGCCTTCCTTGACCAGCCCTGTTCCGGCTGGATGTTTACAGTCTTTTTAATGCTTTACTTGTTTAGCAAAACTCGCTAATAAAACATCCATAACTTGCTGTCACTCTATAGTTTTGGGATCAGAAGCGGTGCTCCTTGAGCGCCCCCTGCCTAGAGGCCAAGGAACTGCCGGCCTCACCTACAACCAGCTCTTTGCCTTTTATGATCGGCCAGCAACACGAAAACATGTTACCTGCACACAGTATGATGATCAAAACACAATTCGTAATCCATGTTGTGCCAGTTCAGACGTGACAGAAAACTGCATCAATTCGGGACGTAACGGACTGCGTTACCCATGATGCAATGTGGTCAAATGGCCACCAACTCATGTGGTCAAAATGGCCACCAACTCCCATCATGCAATGTGGTCAAAATGGCCACCAACTCCCATCACGCAACACGGCAAAATGGCCGCCGATCAAGATAAGGTTGCTATGGTGATGGCTATAAAAGCCGATCACACACGAAAGTCTTCCTTCTTCCCTGGCTTTTGGCCAACCCGAGAAGACACACACACAGCTGATTCCGTTGGGGTGATTCCCACGCCACGTGTTCGATTGCTCGCTGGACCGAGATTTTTCGACGCAACGGTTATTCCCTGCTTTATAACAGGAGGTCGACTTTAAATAAGTACTTTTAAATTCCCTCTGATCAAAAGACTGAGAGACGCCGGATTTCCCAGTGATCGAAGAGGACCCCGCTTTGTCTGGCCAACAAAGCGACTGACTGAACCCGGAGGAAGAAACGAAGGAGCTTCTTCCCCGTCCCGCTGCAGCCTGTGGACAACTGCGCTCGTCGAGGCGCGTCCAGAAAGCCACACTCGGAGCGCTCCGGACCAGCCCCGAGGCAACTTAAAGTAACGGGGTTTTCCCCTTTTATTTCTGTCTCACCAACAGGGTGTTTAGAAGTGCCTGGGCAGGCGGTAGAACTTTGTAGGTGTTGGTTAATGCTTTTATTCCACGACGAAGTTGGAATTATTTTGCTGAACATTTTCTTTGTATGTGCATGCGTTTTACAATTGATTTGCTGTGTTGATTTGTGATCCATCAAGAACCCTGCCGTGGGTTACCGCTTTATTTCTTGTCATCTTTTTCCCTGCTTTTCCCCCTCTCTCTTTTCGCGTCTTCTTATCAATTTAATCTTTTTGTCCGAGCTCAAGTCGCAGGCTTTGCTTTAAACTCCCAGTTAGCTGCGCCCCTCGAAGCGAGGCATTGTCCCATCAGCGTAAGCGTGGTTACGTCATTAGGACCTCCCCTCATACGTCATCGTAGCAGCCATCTTGGGAGGGTGACGTATATCTGAACTGTAGGTAGCTTAGCTGAACTAGCTTTGTGTAAGACATCAAAGCGTCCAGTGAGATTCCCGAAGCTGTTCTGTCTGTCAATGCTGATACGTGAAATGCCGGTGTTTCGAGGGCGGTGTTAAACAACTTTGAGTTAAGTTAAGATCTGCTAACCGCTCATTTTAATCCATTGTTTATTTTGTTTTGTTCTTTATTTCCACATATATATTTTGCATGTTTTAGTTTAGTAATGAGTAAGAATTCCAAAGTTGTTTGAATCAGAGAATTACTGTAACAGGGAATTGCTTTTGGTTCAATAAAACCACGACTGCGGAATAGACATTGTTTTGTGTTCAGTCCAATTCACAGTTACATGGTTATTCAGAAATCAGAGCTAACCTCCTTTGGAGTTAACATCTGATATTAATACAGAGACAATATCATTGGATGGTGATAAGGAATAAGGATTTAAACTCTAATTGCAGTTACATTGGGGTTCTCACAGCCTGCTGGATAAACCTGGTCGGTTAACAGTCCGACCTGATCATTTATTCCAGCATAAATGAGTTCATAACAGCAAGTTAACTAATGCATTAGTGGTATAAATACTTATAAGCTTATAGCTAACATCACCACCATTTGAACTATATTTGTTATAGCGAAATTTTGAGTTGAATGATTTATTATTTAAATTATAATACCAAATTATAATTAATAATAATAATAAGCATATTCAACCAGCTTATGGCATAACATCCACATATATTAAATTGTGGAAAATCAGTTCATAACTGTTTAAACAATTGAATTTATGATCTAGAGACAGGAAGATGCATCACAGAATGGAAGCCAGCGCAGTTAACATGGGATTGTGCAATCCCAGGGGAGGCCAAACTCGCGGCGGCCTCACCGGCTTCGCTGTCAAGCTCCACCAAGAATTTACATGGAAAATAGCGAAAAGTCTGCGATTTTAAAGACAATGATAAAAAAATGAGGAAATTAGATAAAAAAAAAAGAACTTTTATTTACAAATGACTGAGTGAATCACAATATACACTCACCGGTCACTTTATTAGGTACACCTGTCCAACTGCTCGTTAACACTTAATTTCTAAGCAGCCAATCACATGGCGGCAACTCAGTGCATTTAGGCATGTAGACATGGTCAAGAGAATCTCCTGCAGTTCAAACCGAGAATCAGTATGGGGAAGATGGGCTGGTCTGAGTATTTCAGAAACTGCTAATCTACTGGGATTTTCACGCACAACCATCTCTAGGGTTTACAGAGAATGGTCCAAAAAAGAAAAAACATCTAGTGAGCGGCAGTTCTGTGGGCGGAAATGCCTTGTTGATGCCAGAGGTCAGAGGAGAATGGCCAGACTGGTTCGAGCTGATAGAAGGGCAACAGTGACTCAAATAACCACCCGTTACAACCAAGGTGGGCAGAAGAGCATCTCTGAACGCACAGTACGTCGAACTTTGAGGCAGATGGGCTACAGCAGCAGAAGACCACATCGGGTGCCACTCCTTTCAGCTAAGAACAGGAAACAGAGGCTACAATTTGCACAAGCTCATCGAAATTGGACAATAGAAGATTGGAAAAACGTTGCCTGGTCTGATGAGTCTCGATTTCTGCTGCGACAGTCGGATGGTAGGGTCAGAATTTGGCGTCTACAACATGAAAGCATGGATCCATCCTGCCTTGTATCAACGGTTCAGGCTGGTGGTGGTGGTGTCATGGTGTGGGGAATATTTTCTTGGCACTCTTTGGGCCCCTTGGTACCAATTGAGCATCGTTGCAACGCCACAGCCTACCTGAGTATTGTTGCTGACCATGTCCATCCCTTTATGACCACAATGTACCCAACCCATGATGGCTACTTTCAGCAGGATAATGTGCCATGTCATAAAGCTGGAATCATCTCAGACTGGTTTCTTGAACATGAAAATGAGTTCGCTGTACTCAAATGGCCTCCACAGTCACCAGATCTCAATCCAATAGAGCATCTTTGGGATGTGGTGAAACGGGAGATTCGCATCATGGATGTGCAGCCGACAAATCTGCGGCAACTGTGTGATGCCATCATGTCAATATGGACCAAACTCCCTGAGGAATGCTTCCAGCACCTTGTTGAATCTATGCCACGAAGAATTGAGGCAGTTCTGAAGGCAAAAGGGGGTCCAACCCGTTACTAGCATGGGGTACCTAATAATGTGGCCGGTGAGTGTATATTATGTTATCATTATTATAAATTTTCTTTCTTTCCATGATGACAAGTGAGGCCTGGCCTTACTTGCCTCCCCTGACTGCACGTTACTGCACAACTGGGTTAACACTCTGGCGTCTTCCATCTGTCTGAGCTCTCCTTAGGAAGTCAGTGGAAGCCGCTCCTGATGAGCCGCAGGTGTGGGCCACGCCCCCCAGTCAAGTAGAACCACCTGTGGAGCAGAGTTAGAGCACGGAAACCACAGAGAACCCTGACACTAACAGACTGGTGAACTGGTCAAAATAAAGCAAAGAAAAAACTAAACTAAACTAAACCCAAATCGTGGCATATCATTGCTTTAAACCTCTTTGCAACTTTATTCTTAACATGCCTCTTGGTATTCATGATGATCTTTGTTTGCTGATGTTCTCTTACAAACTTATGAGACCTATTACCCACTTCTGCTAGGAATCCTTTTAGTGGGAGCTTCAAGAAGGATGTGTAGCAGACACTGAGGAACACAGAGGAGAACACAAGGTGAGAAAAAGATCATGGGGATAGTGGAAGTCAGAGGTGGGTAATCCAGGTTCAGAAAGTAAATTGCCTGCACAGAGATTAGTTCCAGCTATTTGCATTCCCAGCTCCACAGCATAGTGAGGGGCTGCATCTAAAAACATATTTTGGGTAAGGACTCTTTAGACAAAGCAGAAGAGCATCAGCAGTTACCATAAGTAGTCCGAGTAGCGCAGTTAGTAAGGAAGGAGGTAGTAAAAATAGCCTGTATGCTTCAACTCATAGCTAACTCATAGAAACCTTGCAATGCCCCTTACTGGTGCTGAGGAGCTATAAAGAATCCCACAATCTTTTACAGGACATGATGAATAAGCACAGTCCACCTCACGGAAATTAACAAAAATGTCCGAAGAGAAGAGAGTGTGCACTTGTAAGTAGCACCATTTATTGTTTTACATATTACATGGCTTGTTGGTCATCCATGTGGATTAGAGGCCTTAGGTCATCTCCGCTTTTGTTGTCTACAGCAAATAAAATCCAATAGATCGTTTAACAGTGGAACAGCAATATTTTATTACAATTACCAGCTGTAGTGTGATGAAATATAATATACATATGTTAACTTTGAAAATTAAACTCTGAATATTCATGTTGTATACATTGTTTATTTTGCATATGTGTATAACACTATTTTCTGTTAAAAACACAACCTATTCATAAATTAATTACATCTACACTTCATTTGTTTAACTTGCATAATTTGTAGTTCTTGTTTAGAATGCTGTAGGCCTGGATTTGACTAGACTCATTCATGTGCGTTTCAGTCACGCAATGACGTTGAAGTGTAAGGCTGTCCAAAATCAGCACAGCAGTCCAAAGCTCCTTTTCTCCCCACGGTAGAGTTCTTACTTTTGACTCTATGAGGTGTCAAGGAACAGGAGCTAGGAACAGGAGGTAGTAGCTAATATTAGATGTTTTCGGATTGGAGCCAAGAACTAATGTTTAAACAAGTGGTCTCAAACTCCAGTACGCCAGTGCCGGTGTCCTGCAACTTTTAGATCTGTCTCTGCTTCGATACACCTGACTTCAATATGAGCTTATTAGCATAGCTCTGCAGAGTTTGGCTGCATCCTAGTGAGGTAGTTGAACCATCTGACTCAGTTGTGTATTGCAAAGGACCCATTTATCAGCTGCAGGAAACCGGATATGAGTTTGAGACTACTGGCTTAAAATAACCTGGTTAAGTGAACAGATAAGGGAAAGCCAGGCAGGGTTTTTACTTTCTGAAGGTGGATTTACCTAACCTGACTCCGCCAGATAGATTTGCTTCGCATATCCATCTGGAAACCTTCCGTTGAAGTAATTTTGGGAAGGGGTGAAAATACTGGTTAGCTGATTGACCTATGTTGGTGATAGACGGGCCAAATAAACCAATCAGATTAACGAAGCATATGACGTACTAACAGCGACGACCAAAATACAACTACAAGCTCTTGCTGAAACCAGTCGGGAGAAGAGCAAAAACATCTTTTTCTCTGAGAAAAGCCTTCAGAGCAGTGTTTTGCTCTTCTTTCAGTGAAGAAATACTCTGTAATTCCGATAAAACTTGCTCGATAGCCACGCTGACGCAAGTTTCATCGGCTGAAGCCGCCATGTTCTTTAGACTGAACTGTCGCGCTTCTCGTTGCGTCACACCTCAACCCGCCTCAAAGCCAACGCTGATTGGACGTTCGTTTGGTGAACGGCTCCAAATTTTCTTTAAGGAAAAGTAGCCAGACTGATCTGCGAGAGAAACCTTGAAAGCTCACGAGATCCGGATGGTCTCACGAGGCTAGGATTTACCAACCTCTGGTGAAAACTTGATGCTATAACTGTGGTTAAACACTTGGGTGAAGAAGGACCATATGGGAGCTCCTTAAGTGCAGTCAGCTTATTCAAGTTGAATGATATCAGGTGCACCAAGCTGCTGCCTGCTGCAACCTACTCAGCCACGCCCTTCCTAGAGAGCATAGACATTATTTAAAAAGTATCTCAGAAACACAGCACGGCTCTAGACACTGTTCCCAAGTCTGCTTATTATAAGCGACCTTGGGATTCTTTTATTTTTTAAGTTGCTTGTAAATTCTGTGAGTAGTGGTTTTTTGGGCTTGTTTCTGAAAGTGAATTCACTTATTTGGGCTCTAAAATAAGTGATGACAAGTTATAGAGACCCGCTTGCACTGCTGCACTACAGACACCGTGAGTATAACTGGCTGAAATATCCCTCCACCCCACTGCGTTCCCACACTCCTACCAATAGACAAAATGCCATATTGGCTGGGTCTCTAGTACTCTTGGATGGCATAGGAGCTAACAGGAGTAAACGAAATTGACTCATCTGCAACATTTTTTCAATCTGTTCCTGTTGAATTTTGCTTAGTCAATTGGACCTGTACCCTATGTATCCTTTTCTTAGCTCACAGTAGTGGCAGCAGGTGTGAACTTCTGCTGCTGTAGCCCATCTGTTTCCAGGTTTGATGCATTATGCGTTTTAAGATAGTATTTTGCATACCTGGTTGTAATAGAGGGTCATTGAACCTACTGTGGTCTTTTGAACCATCATTCCGAGGCAGTCTGCACATTCTCTTCCTACCTCTGACACCAAACAGGCATTTTGTTCCACAAAACTATTACTCATTGGATATTTACTCTTTTTCTTGGCATTCTTTGTAAAACTAGGAGGTGATAGTGTAAAAAAAATCCCAGTACTCAGCAGTTTCTGAAACACAAACTCATCACACACCAACAACCACGACAGATTCAAAGTCACTTAAATTATTTTTTTCTGTTCACCTCCTCAGATGCCTGATAACAATAAGTTGCTCCAATGTGCTTGGCTTATTCACTATTATTCAGAACAAGCTATTAACCAGTGTACCTAACAAAGTGGCAGGGGACTGCTACCTTGATATCCCCCCACTACCTCAAACTTTAAAAGGATATGTAAAGTGCCAAGAAAAACACCCATTCTGTTCTTAATATGCAGAAGTAAATATATTTTTCTATATTTCAAACGTATATATTTTCTGTTTTGTAGCACACCTGAGTACAGTATGTTATAAAGTTTGCAGTCGGAAACTTTCCTTTTCGTTAAGCAGACACATTGTGGATGCAGATACTTTACAGTTTGTTCCCCTGATACCCTTAAATAACATCTGGTTAGCCCTGTTAGCATTTGTTTCTAGGCTCAAGAGACACTTGGAACAAAAAACAAACCTCACTTAAACTTTTCTTTCTAACTAACCAATTAGAATTCAGCATGTGATATTTGTTCCCCTTTTCCGATTCATCCTGCAGACTGGGATGTACACGTTTACACACATTTTGTGTCCATTCGTGTGCAGCTTTTTTTTTTGTTGTGGTCGACTTTTATGGTCTTAAATCGTGACACAACAGAGATGTTACTGATTGAAGAGAAAAGCAAAATGGCAGATACAAAACCAGTCTAATCCATCATAAAGTCTCATCAAACATCTGTCCCTCCCTGTTTTCCTGGTGGTAACAAGAGCACCAGACTCCAGACTTAAAGTATTCACAGCGGAGAGATAAGCCCTTCTGCTCAGCCAGAAAAAAAACTCCTGAAATGATAAACAGCTGCTGGAGGGAAAAAAAATCTTCAACAGACTGAGAGAAAAGGCTTGTGTTTATGATTTCCTAAAATAACTTTATTTCTGACCCCTCCATAATCCCCAGAAAGTCTTTCAATTAGAGAATGGCTGAGATTCCCCCAGTTTTTGTTTTTTAGCACCATGCTCCTAGACAGACTGAGGAAAGAGCGAGATAATTGGCCAATAAAAATGTAAATAGGATGGTGGAGCAAACCAGCATGCGATGTGAAGATGTGTGTGTTCGTGTCTGTATGTGGTGGTGGGGGGGTTGGGAATGGGGTGCTCGGATGGGATAATCCAGTGTGACAGGTTGTGTTGGTTTTGTTGGATGCTAATTGGATGCTCACAGAGTTCTTTTTCGAAAATCCCACAATACAGCACAGGCGTGATTACTGATGGGAGCTAAATGAGATGATGGCGGTCCAAAGAGGCAGCAGCTTGGATGGAACTATTTCTCCCTGCTCCTGCCTGTGACCTTCCACAGATGGCAGCACCAGGTAAACAGGTCAAACTGTGTGCAGTTGCATGATTAGATTTGTTTGGTTAACAATTTAAAGTGGCGTTTCATACCTGTGATTGGATTTGACAGCAAAGAATATGAGACATTCATTTAAACACTTAAATCGTTTAATCAAGTTTGGCTTCATTGCTGATAGCTTACATATTGTAGAAATAAATACGGCATGGCTGATGGATGAAAAAAATGTGATGAAACGCATTAACATTAGAAAGTAAAGCTCATATCACATCAACTCTGGTCAACCTGAACTGGGTTAAAAACAGTTTAAATGACTTATGCTGGTGCATATTCTCAGTCATCCAGGTCATGGTCAAAATTCACACTCTACTGAATGACACCACCACATGAGTCTTTGAAAAGGGATCCAACCAACTCCTACAAAAAGAAAATCACTGACTACCTCCAACAACTAGAAAAAGATCATATTATTATAGATTATATCCAGGGGAGGACATTCCATGCTTATATGGACTCCCAAAAATTCACAAGGAAGGACCATCACTCAGACCCATTGTCAGCAGCATTAACTCAGTAACATATAACATTGCTAAACAGCTTGCTAGTATTTTAGCCCCCCTGGTGGGGAACACACCACATCACATAGAAAACTCCAAGGACTTTGCAAACAAAGTCAAACATTTAAAGATTGCACCAGGGGAAACTCTGGTGTCTTTTGATGTCACTTCACTTTTCACTTACATACCTACATCAGAGGCAGTAGAAACAGTCAGGAAACGTTTTCAACACGACAGTGACCTAAATAACAGAACTAATTTCACTCCGGACCAGATCTGTACCTTACTGGACCTTTGTCTTTCACCTACTTATTTCAAGTTCAGCGACCATTTTTACAGGCAGAAGCATGGTTGTGCCATGGGATCTCCAGCGTCACCAATTGTAGCCAATCTTTACATGGAAGAAATGGAAAAGAGAGCTTTGGGAACCTTCAGAGGAACACCACCAAGCCACTGGTTTAGATATGTGGATGACACCTTTGTCAAAATCCAGTTAAAAGAAGAGGAAGCTTTCACAAGACACATCAACTCGGTGGACAACAACATCAAGTTTACCAGAGAGGATGCCAACGACAACAAGCTACCTTTTCTCGACTGTTTGGTGAACATGGAAGGAGATGGAAACCTCAACATTGAAGTGTATAGGAAACCCACACACACAGACCAATATCTTCTTTTTGACTCACACCACCCACTGGAGCACAAACCTTCACTTTTGAGAACCTTACAACACCGGGCCCAGCATGTCCTGACTAAAACAGACGGGAAGTACAAGGAACAGAAACACATCGGAGATGCTCTCCAAACCTGTGGGTACCCTAACTGGGCTTTTGTCAAATCAGCAAGAAAATCCAAAAGACCCGCTGCAGAATATAATGGTGAGAAGAATAAACGCAAAAACATCATCATCCCATATGTTGCTGGAGTCTCTGAAAAACTCAAGAGGATTTTCTCCAAACACAAAATCCCAGTACATTTCAAAGCAAACAGGAGCCTCAGACAGAGGCTGGTGCATCCCAAGGACAAAACCCCCAAAGCTAAGATGAGTAGAGTGGTGTCTGCAGTTCAGTCAGTGAGGAATGTTCTGATCTTCATGATGGAGAAACCAAACAACCTCTCCACAGTCGCATGGCTCAACACAGGAGAGCTACCTCCTCAGGACAAGACTCTGGTGTCCACCTACACCTTAAGGACAAAGGACACTCTGTGAGGACCAACATGTTCACATTTTGAACAAAGAAGACAGATGGTTTGAAAGGGGTGTGAAGGAAGCCATCTACATTAAGAGAGAAAAAGACCAACCTTAAACAGAGGAGGAGGCCTTAGGTTCCAACTCTCTAAAATGTATAATGCAGCTATAGGATTAATTCCGGCCAATCATCACCTCAGTTCTCACCCTCATATCGTTCATCGTTCCTGCAAGTCAGGCCAATAACGACCCTAACGACTCCGCGTTACAGAGGAGTGGACCAGTTTCTGTTCAGTCTGCTGCCTTAATGGCTTTAACGACCGCCCATTACTAAGGGGTGGACCTGTTTCTGTTGAATTTGCATGTTAATAGGCCTTTGTTGGGCAGTAGTATAAAGCTTGGTACTCCACATTACTCCAGACTTTTTGATTTGACAAAGCTTCCTGGATAGGAAGCAAAATGTCTTCAAACTACGTAAAACAAGTCCAGTTGCTTTGTTTTTTACTTTTTATGGAATTTAAGTGACTTAGGCTCTCAAAAGTGCACCTTGACATTTTTGCAAATAATTCAGTTCTTGTCGACATCAATAAGGCATTCTAAGAACAGCTGTTTTTGCAAAAGCTTTTAAAGAGAATAATAAAATTATGAAATATTTTTAGCTAAGTGGTGGTGTAAGGTATCTGCCAGATTTTACAGTAATAAACTGTGACAATCAACTTATTGTAGTTAAGTCAGTCTTATAAAAAGCTCTGTAGCTGTTTTATCAGTGCTTTGCCCACAAAGGCATTGCACTCTTTGCTCCTCTCCCATCAGGTAAATTCTTCAGAAGCATCAAATCCAGAACTAATAAACCCAGAAACAGCTTCTTTCCACGAGCTGTGAGGACGATCGCCCCTGCTGAGAAGTTTGTGGTCCATCATGTTACAATCACAGTACTATTGTTGCCTATTTGCACACTCTAATTCACAGGAATATCAAATTGCATATGTCTGTAAATGAAGCCTCGAGATCACTGCACAAAAATTAATAAAAAGAAAACTGCAAATACTAAGCCTGATGTGTGTGTCATGTTATTTGTGTATATCCTAAGCCGGTCTCTGCCTCAAAGGTAATTTCACCATGGTCAAACATTAATTTGAATGTTTTAAGCTTGACATTCTCGGTTTACAGTGCCATGAGAAAGTATGTGGCCTGGCACAGTTCATCTGCTTTTGCTGTGCTAGTACACTAGTTTTGTTTAAAAATTATCCATACCTCAGATTTAGAGTTAAATGAATCGTTTAATTGTACAAACATGTTTCTTCTGGCTGAAAGTAATGTTAGCACTTTGTAGTGGCCCAGCCAGGGTTCTGTCCACAAACAAACCCGGTGCTTTAATACGTAACTTTTTAATCTTTGTCTGGTACAGGATATGAATAATTTGGGCTGTAAGTGTAAATGTTTCAGATATATCCATTATCTATACCTGTGCATGGTCATAGGTGTCTATCCCCAGCTGTCAGTGGGGGAGAGGCAAGGTCCACCCTGGACAGGTCGCCAGTCCTTCACAGGCAATAAAGTGACACACAGAACAAACAACCATGCACTTACACATAAGGGCAATTTGTACATATTAACCTAACAGTCATGTTTTTAGACTGCGGGAGGAACTGCATGCATGTTTCAAATCAAACATTTTACTTACAGGTATCTGAGTAAATAGGAAATAAATTTTTATTTTAAATAATTTATTTAAGTGTCATGATATTTTTCTGGGATGAACGCGGACACAGCACGCACACACAGAGCTAGTTCTTAAAAGTGAGTTTTTTGAACAGTGTGGAAGATGATGGAACCCAGAGTCTTTTACCAGACAGACGTGTAGGGTGCAGAAGCTGGTCGGCAGGAGTAGTGCGGAGAGTCAGACCAGGAAGGAACACTAGAGCCGATGACTAGAGACCAGGACGGTTCACTTGATACCAGGACGAACACAGGAGACAAGAACTTGAAACCAGGACGGCTCACCAGGAGCTGAGAACTTGAGACCAAGATGGAACCCAGCAGCCGAGAACTTGAGACCAGGACGGCTCACCAGGATTGGAGGACTTTAGACCAAGATGGAACCCAGCAGCCGAGAGCTTGAGACCAGGACTGAGCACAGGAGCCGAAGACAGAGACCACAGCGGAACACCGGAACCAGCAAAACCAAACTGCGGCTGAGTTGGAATGGAGTCGCTGGCTGTGACTTAGCTGGAACAGTGTTTCAGACTGAGGCTGGGCTGGAATGAGGTCTCTGGGCAAGGGTGAGCTGGAACAGAGCTGAAGCAGAGTCTTGTGACTTAACTGAACAAAAAACAAAGCTGAAGAAAAGTCTCCTGGCTGACTGAACAACAACTGAGCTGACACAGGATAGTGACTATAATGGAGCAGGAGTTGAACACTACAGACCGGCAACGAGAACAGAATGAGGTGGGTATATATAGAGGTGACCACAGGTGGAAACGAATCAGTGATAATTGCAGCCTGACAGGTGGAACCAATCAGGCTGCGCAGGGAAGAGAGAGAGGAAGGGAGGTTCAGCTTGCAGCCTACAAGCTGCATCCTGACATTAAGGTAAAATAACAAATGGAAAAAGAGGGGATATAATGGGGATATGGCTCATTATCATGTTCTTTCCCCATTGTGCGGCAATAAAGGATTTCTCATCTTAACAATTCACTCCGAGGAGAGGGTGGTTTTGGTCCAATCGCGCTTGACCAGCTTGGGATAAGGATCCCAACCCAGAGGACTCTGAATGCTTTTAACTCTGTCTGATCTTGAATTATCTGAGGATTTTAACACGTTTCATAATCTCTTTGACTTTGATTATATTGAAGAGCTTTCTGGTTTTAGACTGAGACCTTAGTTTTTGCAGAGCACACTGATAGAATTGTTTTTTAGTCTTGGGAATGACCCACTGTCATGTTTGCCTTGAGATGTCGGGCCCACATGCAGAAACACACTCGGTAACGACAGGTAAGTTTAAAAGGTTTATTGTTTACACAGGCGAGAATGCTAGGCGGCGAAGCTAATCTGCGGGCTGGAAGATACTCGGGCAGGAACTCGGGCGGCGGGGACCAGGTCGATCTAGAGGTAAGGGGAGAACGTTAATTCTGGGAAGGGAAAGCCCCAAGGAAAGTATTCAGGGGAACGTAAGCTTACCACGAGGTGCAAGAAACCCGACCGGGGAGGACGGCAGTGTGGACTCAGCTGAATGTTGGTCGTAGGTGTCCGGGCGGCTGAGAGCGGGGCGAGAGGTCCGAGCAGCACCGGAGGATTCAGGACAGCGGATGGAACCTGGGAGTCGTCGGGAGTGCGTCTCGTCCGAGAAGCAAGGCTCCACTCAAGAAGAACGGGGAAATCCCAAGAGGCAACACGAGAAGGACTGAGGAGCTCGAAGGAGGACGAAGGAGCACGAGGAGGTACCTGGGAGACACAAAGGGTAGTGGTTTAGCGAGGGAGCAAAGTCTAAATGGCGTGAGGTCGAGGCTGGTAGGCATACCACAACGGTAACACTCAGGCATCCACCCGCTGTCTGAGTGCAGATCTTATAGTGCAGCTCCGGTGCTGCTGACGAGCTGCAGGTGCGCCTACTCCGCCCACCAGCCAACCGCGAACACCTGTGGACGAAGCAAAGATGGCAACAGGCTGCATGGCCCTGCCAGCTGAGTCCTGACACCCACGACATGAAAAGTGCAGGTCTTGATGGCACAGAGGGACTTGTTTGTAGACATTGTCTCCTGCAGTTGGCAGACATGTTTTGATTTATTTTTAATGTACCTATCCAGGGTCAGGGTTCATCAGCTCTGGAAAGACAGTTATTGTTTCTGTCCCCCAAAATACAGCTGTTAAGTCTGTTTTTTCAATGTTAAAACTGTCCTGTTATCCAAAGTCAAAGGTCAGTTTTCCGACAAGTCCGGGAGGGGGAGGAGTAAGCAGTAGGGATTTTATTAAAAGTGATTTTAGGTCCTGTGGATGGGGCAAAAGCTTTTGCAAGATTGTTTTTATTGATTTTTCATCTGCTTTGAACTGCATTCAACCCCATATGAAAACTTAGTGTTTTTATGGTATTGACTCCGGCTTCATATATTGGCTGATGGACTGTTTAACTGCCATATCTCAGCGGGTGTGTCATGAACAGGAGGTCAGAGAACCCAACATTCAAGCTGGACACAGAGTTGCATTTGAAAAGTTTATTTTAAAAATAACAGTTAAACAACAGTTGTGAACAGGAAAATGTCCAGACAAGAACAATGGGCTAGGCTAGAATTGTCCAAGGTCAGGTCCAGAATCGGAGAGCCGATGAGGGGTCCAGCAAGGGCAAGGCAAACAGGGAAAATCCAAAAACTTAATCATGGTCAAAAACAGGCAGGCGGACAAGGAATGCTGGAAGGTTTACTCACACACTGGCTTTCTGACAATCTGACTGTGGGAGGCAGGAATAAATAAGCAGAGTCAGGTTAAATGACTTGAACCTAATTAACAGCAGCAGGTGAATTGAATTAGGTAAACTGGCTGGAGCAATGGTAGAAGGTATATAACCACGTAATATGTTTATAAAAAAGACCAAAAACCATTTGATCATGATAAAGTAAGGTTACACAAAGCCTCTATCTTGATAGTGTTTGATAGTCCTTTTTGAGCCGAAAAATAATTTGCTCTCGAGCGTGATAAACAAATGTAAACAGACGTGGCGACATCTAGTGACAGTATTGCAGAACTATCATAATATCTGCTTAATTTGTAAATCAATTGTAAATAATAACAGACAAAGCCTGACCCTCTGTTGCCTCACAATAAAGCAGCAGCTCGGCATGATCAAACACCAACCGTTAATAATTAAATAAACCAATCTACAAAAACTTTAACAGCCTCATATCAGATAATTTACTCACATCAATCAACTCTGCGATCACATCTGAGCCGCGGCAGGTTTAGTGTCTGCTTCAGTGAACACCAACGGTCCTACCATATTCCCAGCAACATTTCAGCCTTTTCCCTCTTGGAATCATATATTTTTTGTGACTTTTTTCCACTGGATCTTGGACAATTCTGCATTGTTTCACTAAGAGATGCTGATGGTAAAATGGTAAATAAACACGAAAGGCTTTATTTACTAACAAAGTCAGCAATAACAAAGCATAAAACTAGCAGGACTAGCAAGACAATTAGCAGGACGTTATAATCTTTCATAAAAACTTCGTATGCAAACAGATTGAACTAGTGACGTATAATTTTAAACGGTCAAATAATGTGGCTATTCCACAGATACTTAGTACTGGTGAGGAGGATCTAGCAGATGTAGCTATTCTTCTTGAATGCCAAAATATGTTTCTCCACTGCAGCAACATGGCTAAAGCCTGCTCACGCCTAACATGTGTTGTGCAATTATACACTGTTTAAAGTTATTTAATGTTTATTAAATAACCCTCTGTTAAGTATTGTCTGGTGATGATCAGCTCTTAAGCTGATATCAAGACAATGGTTCAAAGGGATGAATTTGAGCACAAGCAATCTTTTTAACAGCAAAACCTGCACACACATAGAATAAAGGAGTGACAACTTCTTTTCAAGTTGAAGAATTTAATAACAGAAATAAAATGAACATCCAGAGAACATCACTATGTAATGCTGATTATCTGAATTAACACAATATTTCGATTAACAAATCCTCTCTACTAGGCTAGTGAAACTTAACTAAACTACTAAGCAAAATGAAGATAAAAGAAGCTAAGCTAAGGAACTATTTACAAGCAAAACAAATAGAAGACAAAACAAAAGTGGTAACGCAGAAGCTTGTAAGTCCTGAACGGAGGAGAGAGGCAGTGTCCAGTGTCACAGGCGGCTCTTGGCCTTGTTCATAAGGCCGGTAGCAGATGGAAAAACTGTTGTTGTGGCGTGAGGTTTTGGTCCTGATGGAGCGCAGCCTCCTGCCAGAGGGAAGTGACTGAAATAGTCTGTGACTGGGGTGAAGGGATCAGCCACAATCTTCCTGCATGCCTCAGAGTCCTGGAGGCGTACAGGTCCTGGAGAGATGGAAGATTGCAGCCAATCAGCTTCTCTGCAGACCTGATGACACGCTGCAGTCTGCTCTGGTCCTTAGCGGTGGCACCAGGGTACCAGATGGTGATGGAGGAGGTGAGGATGGACTCAATGATGGAGGAACTGCACCATCATTGTCCTTGGCAGGTTGAAGTTCTTCAGCTGGCGTGTTCAGGAAGTCCATCCTCTGCTGGGCTTTCTTGGTGAGGGAGTTGCATCTCTGATTGTGGTGTAACAGTGATCCAGAATGCTCTCCTCTCTGGTTGGGGATTTAATAAACTGTCTATATTTAGGAAGTTCATGAGTGAGGTTTCCTTTGTTAAAGTCACCCAGGACAATAACTAAGGAGTCCGGATTTCTCTGCTCCACATTCAGTATCTGGTCTGCGAGCGTACGCTGTGTGACCTGCACGTTTGCATTCGGCGCCATGTAAAGACAGACCAGAATGAATGAAGCAAACTCGCGGGGTGAATAAAAAGGCTTACAGTTTATGATGAAGGATTCCAGGTCAGGAGAACAGTGCTGCTGGATCACTGACACATCGTTGCTCCAGCCGTTGTTGGTGTAAATCAGATCCCTCCACCTTTCGCTTTGCCGGAAAGATATGTGTCGCGGTCAGCTCTGTGAAGTTGGAAACCGTCCAGCTGAAGCGCGGAGTCTGGGATTAATCCACACAGCCACGTCTCAGTAAAGTAAAACACAGCAGATGAAGAGAAGTCCCTGTTTTTTCCCAGCATCAGTTTCAGTTTGTGTAGTTTGTTGGGCAGGGAACGCACGTTGGACAGGATTATGCCCAGTAGTGGTAAGCGGAGTCCGCGCTGGCGATGACGCACCAGCGCGCTTCCCTCTCCTCCGGCGTTTCGCTGCGTGAGCAAAGGTGAGCGCACCTTTGACCAGAATGTCCAAAATTTCCAGCGTAGGGAGAAGAAAAGTAGGGAATAAATCCTCTGGTGATGTAGCCCTGATGTTCATGAGTTCTTCTCTGGTGAAAGAGCTCCGGGTCTCATCGCAAAAACCTGAGTTAAATAGTGAGACAAGACAAAAAAGTGCACACCAACACACCGTGGCTGCCGTCCATGGCGCCATAGTGAAAGCATGGCATCAATTTCCCCCAAAAATGTTTTCAAATTCAAGGTGAATTTATTTGAGTTCTTATGAGAATTTAGCCCCAGTCTGATCCACAACGCACACAAGCCCCCACCTTCCCTCTCTCTCTTCTTGCAGTGCTGAGCAACATGCCCAGCCGCTACAGCCGGCACAGTTCTCTGACCCGTAGCATCAGACAGACTGGTAATCCCAGTGTCGGTGGAATCACCTATGTTGGCCAGTGCAGAGTTAACCATAACCACAATTCCTAACATTATAGCACCACGGAAAACATTACTTGGCTTCTAGCCCATTTAGGGGTCACACCTGTTGAAAACCTTTGCCTGTTCATACAAAGATCATCCATGCATAATGCCACACATTTTGTACTCCGAAGTACAAAACCTTCTGTAGACAGCTGCAGCCGATAGATAATATGAAGATGTTTCTATTGTTTTACAAATTAAACAAGTTCACTAGTTTTGTTTAGAATCGTAATTATTTTTGATGTAATTACGGAAACAAAGAACGGCCACAACCATTTTTCAGACTTAGACTTTCTTTATTGTCATTTTGTATACACAGAGTGCATACAGAACGAAATTTCGTTTTCACACAGCTCAGAAATATTGCGGTAACTCTACAGGATACCTTGCAGTGAATTACAGTACAGGATAAAGTGCAGTGATCAATCGCAGTCACTTACAGGATAAAATTCAATTTACTTCCGGATAAAGTGCAGCAGTGAACAGTAGGCAGTTGAAATGTAAACAATGTAAACCAAATGTAGACAAATATGCAGTAGGGTGCAGCAGTGATTTAAAAGTAGACAGTTGCATTGTACACAGTTTTGCAGTACGTTTCCGGTTAAGGTGCAGCATCAATTTTGCAGAATACGATACAATGTGCAAATGTGCAAATGTGCAAATCAGCTAATCTAGTGTGGTACACTTTTATACTTCAGCAGTTCAACAGTCTGATGGCAGCAGGGAAAAAGCTTTTGCAGAACCTAGTGGACCTGCAGCGGATGCTGCGGAACCTCTTTCCAGAGGGCAGCAGGGAGAACAGTCTATGGTGGGGGTGTGAGGGGTCCCTGATGATGTTACGGGCTCGAGACACACAGCGCTGCGATGAAATGTCTTTAATGGAGGGAAGAGGAGCCCCGATGATCCCTTCTGCTGTCCTCACCACTCTCCTCACGTTCTTCCAGTCGGAGGCACTGCAGCCTCCACACCACACAGAGAGACAGCTGGTCAGAATACTCTCTATGGTGCTTCTGTAGAAGGTCGTGAGGATGGGCGGGGGCAGGCGGGCTCTCCTCATCCTCCGCAGAAAGTACAGTCGCTTCTGTGCCCTCTTCACCAGTGACGTGGTGTTCACAGTCCAGGTGAGGTTCTCCGTGATGTGCACCCCCAGGAACTTGGTGCGGCTGACCACCTCCACAGCTGAGCTGTTGATGAGCAGTGGAGCGTGGTGAGGCCGGTTCTTCCTGAAGTCCACGATGAGCTCCTTCGTCTTCTCCACGTTCAGGATCAGGCTGTTGTCTCTGCACCAGCCCACCAGCTGCTCCACCTCCTCTCTGTAGTCCTGGTCGTTGTCGTCTCTGATCAGGCCCACCACCGTTGTGTCGTCAGCAAACTTCACGATGTGATTGGTGGTGAACCTGGGGACGCAGTCGTGTGTCATCAGGGTGAACAGCAGGGAGCTCAGGACGCAGCCCTGAGGGGAGCCCGTGCTGAGGGTGACGACATCAGAGGTGTTCTGTCCGACCCGGACTGACTGAGGTCTGTTGGTGAGGAAGTCAAGCAGCCAGTTTCGTAGGGGTGTGTTGAAGCCCAGATGCTCCAGTTTTCCCACCAGATGTTGTGGGATGATGGTGTTGAACGCTGAACTGAAGTCCAGGAACAGCATCCGCACGTGCGTGTTCTTCTCCTCCAGGTGTGCCAGGCTCAGGTGAAGAGCAGAGGAGATGGCGTCCTCAGTGGAGCGGTTCCGTCGGTAGGCAAACTGGAACGGGTCGATTGTTGGGGGGGAGAGTGGAGACAATGTGTTCCTTTACCAGCCTTTCAAAGCACTTCATCATGATGGGAGTCGGTGCAACAGGCCGGTAGTCGTTGAAACAGGTGACTTGAGGTTTCTTCGGCACCAGAATGATGGAGGCAGACTTGAAGCATGCTGGCACTGTGGCTTGGTCCAGCGAGGTGTTAAAAATGTCTGTGAGGACACCAGCCAGCTGACCTGCACACTCCTTGAGCACCCGCCCAGGTATGTTGTCGGGGCCTGGGGCCTTCCGCGGGTTGACTCTCCTTCCACACGTCGGCGGTGTCAAGGCAGAGGACCTCCTCTTCCTGATGGGGAACAGCTTTCACTGCTGGAGTGCTGTTTAGTGCCTCAAACCTCCCAAAGAAGTTATTTAGTCCATTGAGGAAGTCAGCATCAACTTCACCCACCGGGGGGGAGGGCGTGTTGTATTCAGTGATCGCCCGGATGCCTTTCCACATGCTCCTGGTGTTGCTGGCGTCATGGAAAAGCTCCTGGATTTTCTGACTGTGGTTCCGCTTTGCTAGCCTGATGGCACGGTTCAGGTTGGCTCTCGCTGTCCTCAGTGTCTCCTTGTCTCCAGACTTGAAGGCTGAGTTCCGTGCTTTTAGCGCTTGACGGACCTCCGCAGTAATCCAGGGTCGTTGGTTGGCTCGGGTGATGATGGTCTTGGTGGTGCTGACGTCCTCAATGCATTTGTTGATGTAGGCTGACACAGTCATGGCGTACTCATCAACGTTGATCTTGTCCTCATAAGTTGCAGCAGCTTTGAACATGTTCCAGTCAGAGCACTCAAAACAGTCCTGGAGCGCCTCCATTGCTCCCTCAGTCCACACCCTCACCTGCCTCGCTGTTGGTTTTGCTCTGATCAGCAGGGGCCTGTATGCTGGGAATAGCATCACAGAAAGGTGATCTGAAGAGCCCAGGTGGGGGCGGGGGACTGCTCTGAATGCTCCTTTAATGTTTGTGTAGACTAAGTCTAGAGTGTTCTCTCCCCGAGTTGCAAAATCCACGTGTTGGTAAAAATGAGGGAGAACAGTTCATATTTGCCTGGTTAAAATCCCCAGCAATGATGAAAACACCCTCTGTGTGTGCAGATTGCAGCTCAGAGATAGTCCGATAGAGTACACCCATAGCATCTTTAGTATTAGCGCTGGGAGGGATGTAAACCGCTGCGATGATAACAACAGTGAACTCTCTAGGCAGATAAAAAGGTCTGCAGCTAATAATCATAAGCTCAATGTCCGGAGAGCAGAGACTTGTGACTAATCTAGCATTTTTACACCAGGTGTTATTGGTGTAAACGCAGAGTCCGCCTCCTCGGGTCTTACCGCAGAGTTCTGTCTGTCTGTCGGCGCGGAAAGTAGCTAGCCCCTCCAGGCTAACGGCGTTGTCTGGGATTGATGATGAAAGCCATGTTTCGGTCAGAATGAGAGTTCAGGGACTGCTGCGCTCTCATTCTGAACAAGTAGTGCTTTAAAGTGCTTGTTTAGTAGTAACAGATTAACATGTTAAAAATAGAAAAACAATATTTTATAATTACAGCATATTTGCTAAAACTACAGAGTTCTTTTCCTGCAAAATGAGGAATAATTTTGCTTGAGAATTGAAGGAGCACTGCACAGGTTTCCGGATTTTGCAGATGTCTGCCCCCTCTGGCAACAAGTTGAAATGACACCAATGCTGTACACTTGTATGGGAGAGGAGGAAATGCATCTGCAGCTGCAACTGCACATGGCTTTTGTTTATAGACGGAATGTTTCTCACTAATGCATCGATTACGGCAGAGATTCAACAAAGTAGCCAGGTGAATGAGAGCGTTCAGTCACATCCACGCACGTGCCCAAAGGATTCGGCCTCAATCATGAACTGACTGGTTGAGCCTATAGAGATAACTGCGGTAAATAGAAGAAAACCCATTTTACACGCAGGGCAATTGTAAGGGCATGTATAGGAAAGAAAATAAAATATATTTAACTTCAAAATATGCACTATGCACCTTTCACATTACAAAATAACATATGTAGAAGGCTAAATATAACACTATCATATGGAGCAGCATATGGAGCAGCGTTTCCCTGCACTATAAGAACTGTGTGCGGACAACGGGAGGATGCCAGAGTTTAACCCAGTTGTGATACACCTAAGGCCACTGATACGTCAAGCTTCACGTCCTTGAGTTCTCGATCTCCGTTTTTTGATCTAACCTTTGTCTCGTGTTTTTCTCCAGTTCTCTCGTGTTTTTGGAACCTCTCTCCCGTGTGACTCTGCGCCCTAAAGACCAGGCTCCTGAATCCGCTCCAGCTCAGATTTTGCTCTGGCGACCTCCCCCTCAAACTCCCTTGGAAGCACCAAGTCGGGCACGAGGTTCCCCTCCCCGGATTCACCCTGGTTCCCCTGGGCTCCTGGTTCCTCCCGTTGTCCCACTGGATCCTTGGACCCGCCGGCGCTGCTCGGACCCTGTCTAATCCCCCGCTCTCTGGTCATTCTGTCACCTGCACCACCAACATCAGCTGAGTCTGCCTCACTCCCCCCGGCTTAGTTCCCGAGCTCTGTGGTAAGCTTACATCCTTAGTTGCTTTTTTCCCGTGTGTCACCTTCTCTAATCATTTCCCTTACCTCACAGATCTTGAGTGTTCCGCCCGAGTCGATTCCCACAACAGCTCCGTTCCAGATAGATTCTTCTCCAAAGTCTTCTTCCCCAAAAACAAAATAAAAACCTCCTGTGTGCCGGTGTGTTCTGCAAAGGGGTAAATATTTAAAACCAATCATGACATAGTAATTTAGGATTTTTATATTCAGAGCAGAGTTGTGATGGGTTTTGTGTTTGAACATTTCTGATGATTATCTTATATATTGTTTGGTTATTATAAAGGAAGCATAACATTACCCTGGTCTGTGATTAATTTTATTTTATTTTTTTCCGTGGTATTAATTTTATTTATTCAGTTTGACAATTTGAGTCACCCAACTTGTTTAGATGTGTATTGATTGTGTTAACAAAAATAAATATCTATAAGTTAAGGATATCCTGCTCTAGTTTTTAAATTTATTTTAAGAATAAATTTGCCGATGGTGCCCTTTATTTTTTTTTTCTGTCTTGACCACCTGCTCCCCAAATGGCCGTGCATGTGCCTAACCCCAAGCTCTACTTATCTATGTTTATGTTTTGAGGAAGCAAAACGTGTAGACTATGAAGTAAAAGTTAAAGTCTGAAAAGCTGCAGATAAACTTAAATGTTGCAAACAACAACACTGGTCCAGCTAGATGTTGTGAGCTCGCCTTGACTTTAAAACCAAAAATGTTTGATTTAATGAAAATTAAATGTATAAGTGCAAACATAAAAGCTAAACGCTATTCTGTTTTGGACCAATGTATTGTGTTCTTTCTACAGGAATGCTTACTGTTTTGCTGAATGGGGTTTTAAGATAGTCCGTCCGTCCGTCCGTCCGTTGTCTTCCGCTTATCCGGGGTCGGGTGGCGGGGGTAGCAGCTTCAGTAGGGAGGCCCAGACGTCCTTCTCCCCAGCCACTTGGGCCAGCTCCTCAGGAGGAACCCCAAGGCGTTCCCAGGCCAGCCGGGAGACATAGTCCCTCCAGCGTGTCCTGGGTCTTCCCCTGGGCCTCCTCCCGGTGGGACGTGCCCGGAACACCTCTCCAGGGAGGCGTCCAGGAGGCATCCTGACCAGATGCCCGAGCCACCTCAACTGGCTCTTCTCGACGTGGAGGAGCAGCGGCTCTACTCTGAGTCCTCCCCGGATGACTGAGCTCCTCACCCTATCTCTAAGGGAGAGCCCAGACACACTACGGAGAAAACTCATTTCAGCCGCTCGTATCCGGGATCTCGTTCTTTCGGTCACGACCCAAAGCTCGTGACCATAGATGAGGGTAGGAACGTAGATCGACCGGTAAATCGAGAGCTTGGCCTTTTGGCTCAGCTCTCTCTTCACCACAACGGATCGGTACAGCGCCCGCTTCACAGCAGACGCTGCACCAATCCGCCTGTCGATCTCCCGCTCCATCTTCCCCTCTTTCGTGAACAAGACCCCAAGATACTTGAACTCCTCCACTAGGGGCAGGACATCCTCCCCAACCCGGAGAAGGCACTCTACCCTTTTCCGGTTCAAGACCATGGTCTCGGATTTGGAGGCACTGATTTTCATCCCGGCCGCTTCGCACTCAGCTGCGAACCGCTCCAGTGAGAGCTGTAGATCACGCCCTGATGAAGCCAATAGGACCACGTCATCCGCGAATAGCAGAGACGCAATCCTAAGGCCACCAAAGCGGATCCCCTCAACACCTTGGCTGCGCCTAGAAATTCTGTCCATAAAAGTTATGAACAGAATCGGTGACAAAGGGCAGCCTTGGCGGAGTCCAACTCTCACCGGAAACGAGTCCGACTTACTGCCGGCAATGCGGACCAGACTCTGACACCGGTCGTACAGAGACCTGACAGCCCTTATTAAAGGGTCCGGTACTCCATACTCCCGGAGTACCCCCCACAGGATCCCCCGGGGGACACGGTCGAATGCCTTCTCCAGATCCACAAAGCACATGTAGACTGGTTGGGCAAACTCCCATGCCCCCTCAAGAATCCTGCTGAGGGTATAGAGCTGGTCCAGTGTTCCACGGCCAGGACGAAAACCACACTGCTCTTCCTGAATCCGAGATTCGACTATCCGACGGACCCTCCTTTCCAGAACCCCGGAATAGACCTTACCAGGGAGGCTTAAGAGTGTGATTCCTCTGTAGTTGGAACACACCCTCCGGTCCCCCTTTTTAAATAGGGGGACCACCACCCCAGTCTGCCAATCCAGGGGAACTGCCCCCGATGTCCACGCAATGTTGCAGAGCCGCGTTAACCAACACAGCCCCACAACATCCAGAGCCTTAAGGTACTCAGGGCGAATCTCATCCACCCCCGGAGCCTTGCCACCGAGGAGCTTTTTAACAACCTCGGCAACCTCAGCACCAGAGATGGGAGAACCCGACCCAGAGTCCTCAGGCTCTGCTTCCTCAATGGAAGACGTGTTGGTGGGATTAAGGAGGTCTTCGAAGTATTCCGCCCACCGAAACACGACGTCCCAAGTCGAGGTCAGCAGCACACCACCCCCACTATAAACAGTGTTGGTACTGCACTGCTTCCCCCTCCTGAGACGCCGGACGGTGGACCAGAATCGCTTCGAAGCCGTACGGAAGTCTTTCTCCATGGCCTCTCCGAACTCTTCCCACGCCCGAGTTTTTGCCCCGCCTGCCGCTTCGACTGCCGGTTTTAAGATAGTTTGAATAAGAAATTAGAGACACAGATGGCATATTTCAGTGTATTGTTATTTAGCTATAGGGACCCAGGCTGATCAGCTTTATTTGTTTTTACCATGTATAATCAGATTTATGCAATTTTACTTTCTACTTTTGGTATTAAAATATTCTTTCTGATGCCATAACCATTTAACAATGTGACAATGGCTGATTCAATTGGAAAGGTAGTACCAGGAAAGTTTATCATTGTCTCATGAGTTACTTGCCATGAATAGTTAAACCACTGGTCAAAGTCATATGGCACATTCTTGTAATATTCTTGCACAGAAAAAAATCAATTAAACCCTTTTTCAAAACAGAGAAGACAAGAATACTGTCAACATATTAATTTATAAAAACTTATGTGCATCTGCAGTAATGCATGTATTTGTGTATTCTAATCTTAGAAAGAGAGAGAGAAATAAAAATATGTAGTGGAAAAACCTTTTGAGAAAGAATGGAGCAAATTAGTTTTCTTCTTGCCGTTGACATCAGTTAGTCCTGCAGTCAGAATAACAAGCACAAAATTCTGGTGGTCTTTTTGAATATTCTCCTTTATGAGCTCATGTAGAATTTCTCAAATATGTATTGACGTCTTTTAATCTGCATGGAGGATCTCTTCATTAGGAGGCTGAGCTGAGCAGGAGCTGTTCCTTGCCTCTCTCGGCTCCTTCTGTCGGTTTTGATGAAAACTGGCATCTAAATTCCCTCACAACTGACTGTAATCACTGATTGTCTTGTCAAATCATGCACATTTCCCTGCATGCCATTTTGAAATGTTTTAGTCCCGTGGAAGAATACAGAAGTGTGTACACTTTGTAAAAGGCATTTTTTTTTGAAAAACAAAGAGCTGGGCATAAAGAGATAAAGTACCTATTGATCAAATATTAAATTTTGAAGCTAATTGACAGTTCTGGGGAAAAAAAGACTTCAAAATCAGGGTTTGAAATATCATTTTGTTAATACTGTCTGTACATTTTAAACTGATTATTTACTACAATACCTCTTTGTTACACATAAACATTGTCAGTACATTCTAGATTTATGTTAACAGAGGTTATTGTTTGGTTTAGAGCAAAGAATGAAAAACAATGTTGACCTGAGTTTCATCATGTAATGGATGTTTGGGGTGCCACGGGGCTTAGTGGTAGAAAGGCTATAGTTGTCTAATCAAATGTATTGAGTTCAATTCCCAACCGTAGGCTATTTACTGCATGGCTGCCTTCGCTTCTCTGCCCTTCTTTCTGTCAAACAACTGATGAATAAATGTCAATAATGCCACAAAATTAAGTATTGCATATTCCTTTTATCATAACATATTTAGTTATTCAAAATAATCCTTCAATTCAATTCAATTCAATTTTATTTATATAGCGCCAAATCATGAAACATGTCATCTCAAGGCACTTTACAAAGTCAAGTTCAATCATATTATACAGATTGGGTCAGATTATACAGATTGGTCAAAAATGTCCTATATAAGGAAACCAGTTGATTGCATCAAAGTCCCGACAAGCAGCATTCACTCCTGGGGAACCGTAGAGCCACAGGAAGAGTCATCTGCATTGTACATGGCTTTGCTGCAATCCCTCATACTGAGCAAGCATGAAGCGACAGTGGGAAGAAAAACCACCCATTAACGGGAAAAAAAACCTCCGGCAGAACCGGGCTCAGTATGAACGGTCATCTGCCTCGACCGACTGGGGTTACAGAAGACAGAACAGAGACACAACAAGAGAAACAAAAAAGCACAGAAGCACACATTGATCTAGTAATCTGTTCTACATTAGATGGTAGTAGCGGGTGAGCCGTCTTCTCTGGATGATGTCACAGTTAACAGAACGCCAGACCAGGTGTACCTACTATGAAGAGAAAAGAGAGAGAACAGAAAGTTAAAGCAGAAATGACAACACATAATGCATAATTGAAGAACAGTAGAACTCAATGTAGTGAGAAAATTAGATCCTGATATACTCCAGTAACCTAAGCCTATAGCAGTAAAACTATAAAGGTAGCTGAGAGTAACATGAGTCACTAGTTATAATTTTTGTCAAAAAGAAAAGTTTTAAGCCTAGTCTTAAAAGTAGACAGGGTGTCTGCCTCACGGACCAAAACTGGGAGTTGGTTCCACAGGAGAGGAGCCTGATAGCTAAAGGATCTGCCTCCCATTCTACTTTTAGAGACTCTAGGAACCACCAGCAGACCTGCGGTCTGAGAGCGAAGTGCTCTGTTAGGAACGTACGGGGTAATCAGAGCTCTGATATATGATGGAGTTTGATTATGAAGGGCTTTATATGTTAGAAGAAGAATTTTGAATTCTATTCTTGATTTAACAGGAAGCCAATGAAGGGAAGCTAAAATTGGAGAAATATGATCCCTCTTGTTGATTTTCATCAGAACTCTTGCTGCAGCATTTTGGATCAGCTGAAGGCTTTGAACTGCATTTTGTGGACTTCCTGATAGTAAAGAATTACAATAGTCCAACCTTGAAGTAACAAATGCATGGACCAGTTTTTCAGCATCACTCCTGGACAGAATGTTTCTAATTCTGGCGATATTCCGGAGGTGAAAAAAGGAAACTCTGGAAACCTGTTTAATATGGGATTTAAATGACATGTCTTGGTCAAAAATAACACCAAGATTTTTTACTTTATTACCAGAGGCCAGGTTAATGCCACCCAGATTAAGTGATTGGTTAAGAAGTTTATTTTTTGAGGACTCTGGCCCAAAGATTAAAACTTCGGTCTTGTCAGAATTTAAATGCAGGAAATTTAAAGTCATCCAGCTTTTGATGTCATCAAGACATGACTGCAGTCGAAGTAATTGATTGGATTCATCAGGATTTATGGATAAATATAGCTGAGTATCATCAGCATAACAGTGGAAATTAATCCCATGCTGTCTGATAATTTTGCCTATCGGAAGCATATATATAGTAAATAGAATTGGTCCAAGGACTGAACCCTGTGGTACTCCACAGGTGACCCTAGAGTTTGAGGAAGATTTATTATTAACATGAACAAATTGGAATCTGTCTGACAGATAAGATTTAAACCAGCCTAATGCTTTCCCCTTAATCCCTACAGTATGTTCAAGTCTTTGTAGGAGAATATTGTGATCAACTCTATCAAACGCAGCACTGAGATCTAACAGGACAAGTATAGACACAAGTCCATTATCTGAGGCCATGAGAATATCATTAGTGACCTTCACCAGAGCTGTTTCAGTGCTATGATGAGCTCTGAAGCCTGACTGAAACTCCTCAAGTAGGTCATTACTTTGTAAATGTTCACAAAGTTGATTAGCAACTACTTTCTCAAGAATTTTAGATAAGAAAAGAAGATTAGATATAGGTCTGTAATTTACTAACTCATCTTGATCAAGAGAAGGTTTCTTAAGTAAAGGTTTAATAACAGCTACTTTCAAAACCTGTGGTACATATCCATTTACTAAGGATAGATTAATCATGTCTAAAATAGTGCCACTGATCAAAGGGAATATGTCCTTAAACAACTTGGTTGGGATTGGGTCTAACATACAGGTAGAAGGTTTAGATGAAGCTAAAATTTTAGATAGCTCAGAAAGCTCTACTGCTTCTAAACAGTTCAAACACTGCGCAGATTCTAACGATTCCTCCAATGCTGCCTCACTTACTGAGGACGAGGTAATCATGTTTGGGAGGATGCCAATTATTTTATTTTTAATGGCATCAATTTTATTTATGAAGAATCCCATAAAATCATTACTACTGAGAGCTAAGGGAATGGATGGATCAACAGAGCTGTGGCTCTGGGTAAGTTTGGCAACTGTACTGAAGATAAATCTAGGATTATTTTTATTCTCTTCAATTAATGATGAAAAATATGCTGCTCTAACTCTGCGGAGGGTCCTTGAATTGGATTTACCAGAGGTTTAGTTTTAAAACAAGTAATGGGAATAGGATCAACATATTGAATAGGTGTACAAATAACATTACTGAAATTACATTGTCTTTTGCTAAGCACTGTGTTTATGTTTGTTTTTAAATAGACAAATAAAAAGGATGATAACATCAATTAGAAAATTTCTGAAGAAATTTAAGAAGGCGCCTGCCTCGTGGTGCGTATCATGTTACCCTTGCGAATATCAAATTACGTTCATCACAGCCCCCGCAGTGAGCGTCGAATTGTGGCTTATGTGATTTTGGTGTCTGTGGAGACATGCTTTATCCGATATGGCCCAAATTTGTTGTGGAGCTTTCTCTGTAAAGGAAATACATACTCTGTCAAGCAGAAGTTGGTAGGACCTTCCTAGAGCTACTTCTGGTTAGCAAAATGCTAACAGTTAGCCGCTAACATGGTTGTGTTCAGTATCACAGGGTGATGGTACTCTGTTAGTTTGGTCCAAATGCTGTACTGGAAAGTGCCTCAAAAAGGGAGAAAATGCGATTTTGCATGTTTTTTGTTCATTAAGTTGCCATTATTAGGGTTATTAAAGATAACCCCTTTTATCCTAGAACGAAAAGCACACAACACAAGTTTAGACTGTTCCATAGAAGAGGACAGAAAATAAACCCAGACGGAGAACTTTTACTCCCTGACAGTCTGGGATCGTCTGCCCCGGGCCATCTCTATCCTTTTGCCTTTATTGTCACACATCAAAGAGGGGGTCAGGAGGATTCAGGAATTTACAACATGGGGGTTGAAAACAAACAAGGGAGCAAGCTTTGTTGCGGATGGTGATCAGTCACCAGTTTCATGCACAGCTGGATAAGGCAAGGCATTCCTTATCCGAGAGGACCATTTGTTCTCCCTGTCTAAGGTTAAAAACAACAGAACCTTCCTGAAAGCAAACTCTTTTTTTTTTTTTTCTCCAGTGTCCTGTCTAGCAATATGGCAATAGGAATTGATATCTCAATGCCAGATAGAGCTCGACAGATTTTGCTTTTACAAGTGGAGCAAACAGCTTTCGCCATAGTGCTCCACTTGATTTATGCTTGTAAATAGCTTTATTATGATTCCTGCAAGGAGAATTTCAAATTATATGGACATGACAATGGGAGAGTAAAGGAAGAACAAAAAGTGAAAGAAAAGAAAAAAAAGAGTAGAGGTGAAAGAAAGAGGAGATAAAAGGAAGAGAATGATAAAACGTCCTCTGTCTGCTCCATCACCTGGAAAGAGACACAAAAAGAACAGCACAACCAACAGACATAAAGCAACAGATACACTCGAATAACACCTAGATGCCATTGCTAAATCATATATATTATTATGTAAGCTGACATGTGTAATGTGATATTTGAAAAAAGAAAGTGAAAAAACATAAATAAATAAATTATAAGATTACTGTATATAAGTGAACACTTAATACCTGGGACCCAGCACCTGTGGGAGATGTGAAAGTGCACTAGTTTAGGTGAAGATTATCCAGAAATAGCTTGATAGTGATTGTGGAGAACCGAAGACCCACCTTCCCCGAGCACAGAGGCAGGCGTCAGGGGACCCGTAACCCCAGACTCCCAAAGGGGTCCCTAAAGCAGGTCGCCCAGGAGGGGCCGACACAGGATATCTGCAACCCCCCCCCCCCAAGGAAGGAGCAGAGACGACCCCGAGGAAATCCCCCAGCCACCGCAATGCCGACGCCCTCAAGAGCCGCGGAGACGAGCCCGTGGGCTCCGCCGGCAGCCAGCCCCGCTGAAGTGGTCCCGGCCATGGGCCCTGAGGGCCAGAGGCCCCAGGGGCGCCCCGCCCCCGCGATGAGGGCCCCGGCCGCCCCCCGGGGGGCCAGGCCCCGCGAAGAGGCCGCCGGGAGTGGGCCGGCGCAAGCCCGGGAACCCGCCCCAAACCCGAAGCCAACCAATGCGCCAGGGGGCCAAGGCGCCCGCCAACGAAGTGGAGGAGGGCAGGACGTGGGGGGATGGGCTCCGCACCTATCGGAGACTTGAGATGTTCTTGGGAGAGGGAGCGGACCACACCCATACCTGGAAAAAAAAAAAAAAAAAAAACTCATTCACCCCATCCCTCCCTTGTGCCCCACTCACCACACATAGAAAAATAAATAAATAAATAAAAAAAAGACGCTGTACACACATTCCCACATAACACTCACATCCAACACTGACCAAAGGGGGGGGGGGGGGGTCACCCCAAATCGACTATACGACTGCTTGTGCCCGACCCCCGGCCCCAGACCAGACGCCCCCCGGACCGGGCCCCCCCAAGAGGGCGGGCCAACACGACCCGCACGAGCCACCCGGCCAGAGCCCCCCCTCCCCCTAAATACCTAATAAACCCCCTCCCTGCCCCCACCTTACCCTTGCCATCCCTGCCCCCCGCCCCCTGGGGGGAGCAGAGGCATCAGCCCCAGACCTGGCAAGCCGCTGACTGCACACCGCAGCCCCCCGCCAAGACCCCGGACACAGTGGCCCGCACCTCCTCCAGGCCCCAGACTCCTTGCCGCCATCGGAGAACGGGGGTGTGCAGAAGACCCCGACCCTCCCTACGCCTGCTCAAATGTTGTGTTGTTGCATGTTGTTCTCAAGTGCGTTTAAAAACTGGGAGCGCCGAAGGGGATGCACGGCACAGCCCACCCCCCTTCCGGAAGGTAGCTGTTGCCAGCGCACCCCCTCCGTGTGACTGCCCAGAACCCTCAATGTCTAAGTGGGAGAGGAGTTGAAGGGAGCCGTCCGAGGTGAGGCCCACACAACATAAGCCCCCCCCCAGACGTCTTCCCCCCACCCCACCCTACCATGGCCTATATGAGTGTGCGATGTGAAAAATGTTTGAAGTGAAAGTGTCTAAGATGCATGATAAAATTGGGGAGAGGGGCGTCACCAGAAAGTGGCAACCTCCAGTAACGCCCCCTCCCTCATGACCTACATGTGTGGCGGCGTGATGGAGCAGGCAGAGGGAGGAGTCCGGGGATGGGGAGCAAATGACTGGGAAGCCAACCCAGGGAGCCAGCTCCCCTACTGACTCCAATAGGCACCCCGGCTCCCCGAAAGCCCCACCCAGAGAAGGGGGCCTCGCCAGCGGCACCACCGTAGCCCGGGGGCCAGGGAGAGGCTGCAGGGCCCGCCAGCCAACCACCCACCAGGACCAACACCTCAGCCCCCCCCAGCCCACCCACCAAGCCTACTTAAACTAAATAAATAAATAATAATAATAAGAAGGGGGGACCCTGGCCAGCCGGCCCGCACGAGCCATCCCAAACCCCACCCCCCAGGTGAAACCCGCACCGGAAGACGACAGGGGGCCGGACACAAGCCCACCAGAACGTCAACCCCCCCCCCAACCCCCCCCCCCCCCCCCACCCGTGGATTTAATCCCTCCCCAACACTAACGTTCAAACAACTCACCATACATTCGACAGTAGACATCCAGGCTGGGTAGATCCCTACTCCCCCTCCTTTCCCCCTCCCCCCACTGGCAGAGTGCCTATCCAATGAAGGAGAAGAGCATCTGCCCAGAGGTGTTAATGACCATGCCCCCCTACCAGCTCAACGGGCCCCGAGGCCCCCCAGCGCACCAGAGGCCCCGTGCAGGGGCGGACACCCGGGCGCGCGCCGGCCCACACCAAAAGCGGCACACCCCCCGGAACCGGAACCCCCGAGGCCCCGCCAGGGCCCGTGCCCGAGGGCGGCGCGCCCCAGAAACCCCAGACCCCCAAAAGAGTTTAAGAGTTTGAAAGCAAACTCTTAAAACAAACCAAAATGCATGTAACGTGATAAAAATAAATTATAAAAATAAAATGATTACATTCATATTTCTTCAACAGCCATGGTAACTAAAAATGGCGGCTGATAGAAAAACAGCAATTGACTGGATGAATTCAATTCAATTCAATTTTATTTACAAAGTCAAAATCAATCATATTATACAGATTGGTCAAAATGTTCCTATATAAGGGAACCAGTTGATTGCTTCAAAGTCCCGACAAGCGGCATTCACTCCTGGAGAAGCGTAGAGCCACAGGGAGAGTCGTCTGCATTGTTCGTGGCTTTGCAGCAATCCCTCATACTGAGCAAGCATGAAGCGACAGTGGAAAGAAAAACCACCCACTAGCGGGAAGGAAAAGCCTCCAGCAGAACCAGAACCAGGCTCAGTGTGAATGGTCATCTGCCTTGACCCACTGGGGGTTACAGAAGACAGAGCAGAGACACAACAAGAGAGACAAAAAAGCACAGAAGCACACATTGATCCAGTAATCTGTTCTACATTAGATGGTAATAGCGGGTGAGCCGTCTTCTCTGGATGATGTCACAGTTAACAGAACGCCAGACCAGGTGTACCTACTATGAAGAAAAAAAAGAGAGAACAAAAAGTTATAAGCAGAAATGATGACAAGCAATGCATAATTGGAGAACAGTAGAACTCGATGAAGTGAGAAAAATAGACCCTGATGTCCTCCAGCAGCCTAAGCTTATAGCAGCATAACTATAGAGATAGCTCAGGGTAACATGAGCCACTCTAGTTATAAGCTTTGTCAAAAAGGAAAGTTTTAAGATTAGTCTTAAAAGTAGACGGGGTGTCTGCCTCACTACAAAAAAGCTCAAATCTGTAAAAGGACGCTTTGAAGCTTCTTCATGACGCACGTTTTGATATATATACTATGGGGGGTGAAAAAGTAATTTTCTAAACTTGCCACACCGGGTTGTGATCCTGCGACCTCTTGACTGCCAATCCCAGAACTAAACCACTATGGTGGCTTTTGCTGTTTTTTTTGTTTTTTTTTAGTGGTACTGATGCTTTAGCAAACTAAGATCTGTTGACTGGATTTGCTGATGATGAAGTGACAAATGACAGCTGCTGTAAAATCGCTGAAGGTTGCCCATTTTTGGTGACAGCTCCTAACAATATCTTTAAAAATAAGTGCCATGTATTTCTAGACTGAAAAATATTTACTTACTTCAGTTTCTTCTATAGAAACTGATATAGAGTGCCATACATCCCCAAAACAGCAACACCTGGCAAGCACATGTCTGAATGACTTGCCTTTTTTATTTTGTTTTTCATTTATTCTTTCAGTATTTGTGAAGCTCAGGCCCATTTTATGGAAACATCACTTGTAAAAAAAAACTGTCAGACATTCAGTTGAATCAACCTTTATGACAGATGGTAAATAGATCCCAATTGATTTGCAAATCAACTAGCCAAATTCCTTTTACAGATTTTAGCTTTTTTGTAGTTTTTTTGATAGGCACAAAAAACTGGAGAAATCTCTCTGTTTACCACCTCCACCAAAAAAAACATGGAAATAAAATAAAGATAAGTATTAAATTAATAAAAACCAGACATCTTACCTCACACATATTTTTAAGATAGATGCATAATTTCAACGACACTTCCTCTTTATCAACATAAAAGTACTTCCTGATCCCTTCAATTAAAGAGAAACCGTTCCTGAAGGGCCAGTGTCCTGCAACTTTTAGATGTGTCCCTGATCCAACCATGCCCAGAAATGTATTTAGTTTGCCTCTTGAGGTTAGTTACTAAGATACATCTGCCCGAGTTATGCAACAAATCACAAGATCTAGTTTACTTTGGGATTAAAGTGCCAAACACAGTCAACAGTTTCCCCTATTAACTAAACAGCGCTCAACAAGGCTTTTGGATGAAGCTGTTTGTATAAATATTGCAAGCAGATGATTTCTGAAGGGCTTCACAAGATTAAACGCCAGACAACAGCGCCACAGGCTTAAATCGGAGGCAGCCGGACTTCAAAAATCCAGTTGTTTGTCAGTCAAATCTACTGGCCCTAATATAAGGTATAAGCTAGAATCTAGAATTTTCTCATGTAGACAACTTATTTAAAGTAAAATATTGACTTAAGAAGATCAACTGCTCCAGTATGAATGAACTAACAAAATAAAAAGGCTAGCACTCATAACTCACGAAATATTATTTACTTTTGGCAACTCTGACATGATGGATCGCAACTTCCACAGCCAATACCTGCTCATTAAGGCTGACGATCATCCTTTTTTCATCTTCTGTCACTGGTACCTGGGTGTACCTTAAAAATGTTCAGGGCTTTTATGATGCAACGAGAACTGAGGAGTTGTTCAAGGGAGGAAAGGGGCAACCAAATGGGGCCTTGCTTTCTGAGGTGGCACAGCTGCTGAACTACAGTTAGTCAACACTCTCTTGGTGGAGCAGTAGTAGAAGGCTTAGAAGAGATTTTGTGGGAGATGTTTTTTTTTTCCAAATGACCTTCAGGAAATAAAGTCACTACTCCACCATTGTGTCAGGGTTTGTTTACCAACAAACTCAGGAAGCGCACACGGGACTAAAGTTTAAGAGTTTTATTTAAATGAAGTAAGCTGGATGGCGGATGATGAAGACCGGAGGTTCAGGACTGCAGAAGGTCAGGGATGTAGGTGATGGCAGGAGCTGACGGCCCGGAGTGAGATTCCATAAAAAGTCCATAAAAGCTGGGTGGCTAGGAAGGCGAAGTGCTGCTTAGTTAGCAGATCACTGGAGACACCAGGGCGCCGAGCAGAGCTTTCTCAGAGCGGCTAGTCAGGTTAGCAGATCTCTGGAGACACCGTGGCACAGAGCTGAGCTTCTCCAGGAACAAACATTTGAGTGAATAGTAGTGATGTTAGGTAATGTGCCGAGGCTTCGAGGCGTGTGTCGAGTAATGGAGGGGGCGTTTCCGTAATGCGCGTATCGAGGCTTGCTTCATTTAGGGGAGGAGCCGAAAACGATGACGGCCGAAGCCTCGCTGCCCGGCTGTACCACGTGACTGCTTCGGGAAGTGGCTCAGAGTTTGGTGCGGGGTTTGACAGCTTTAGAAAGCCCACAGGCTCCATTCAAAATGTGGGTTGTTGTAGGCGAGTTGCGGTCAGTTGAGAGAGTGGATAGAGTTTTGATAGTTTGGATAGCAGAGTTTGGATAGTGGTTATTTAGTTTGAGACAGTTAGTTTGGTGTTTGGAGAGTTTAGGAGAGAGATAGATAGATAGGAGATCAGTGCTCTCAACTATCACGCATTGACCGTGTGACACACGCATTTCACTAACTTCACACGCTCACACGCAAACATGGCATTTTTCACGCATAAAAATCTCGACGCCCATCTGATCAGCGGACGACAAAACTCCGCCTTCTGCTGAGCTGTTTCAGCTTCTTTCACAGCTTGTGGCCATCAGTAATTCCTGCTGCAGTTCGTGTTAACAGAGCAGCAGGAAGAGCGGTCAGAGTTATGAATAATTTTAGTCTTAACAGTGGTGAAAGTAAGCCAGTAAGGTCCTGTACCGCGTACACAGGAGGGGGGGCAGAGAGCTGCTGCCAGATAAAGCCTTCATTCAGAACCAGTCATGGCTGCACGCTGGATCATAAAACAGTTCTGCTCACCAGATGCAGTTTAAAACGCTACTTCTGTTTATAAGTTGTTTTTATTAATTCTGCATTTTTTAACTACATGCATAGTATTTCTGTGCCTCAGCGCTTGCTCCTCTCCCCCCTCCTTTCCCTCGAACCCAGGGGCTTTTATCACCGTTCACCATTCAAAACGTGAATCACTACGTTTAATGTCCTCACACCCGTAGCAAAGTGTGCCAATTAAAGTCACTAGGAGAGTTATGGCTGTGTTTCATGATCTTTTGTTTTAAACAAAACAGAACCGTGGCGCTTCGGTGCGCTGCTGCCTTGCGCTTTAATTCAGGTGCACAAAATTACGTTACTTGTAATTTGGGTGCGCACTTTTAAGAGTCATTTTAAAGAACTTGTAACATCAGGAGGTTGATCTCAGACCGGTCAGCTCCTATGATCACTGTATAGAAGCCCTTTACAGTTTTTATTTATGCATTTTCCCCACTGTTTATCCCTGGCACGCAGCGCACCATCGGGTAAAACCCTCCCACCTCACCGCCCAGAGCGCACTGAGGAGAGCAAAAAAGATTTCTCTGGTCGACTGAGATGAGAAACCTGTCGCTGTGAAAGGTGATAATGGTTATAAACTGTTACTGTCTAGAAGTGCATGGAGCTGAAAAGAGAGGAGACATCAGCAGCTGGATCATGCGTAAAGACGCAGCGGGAACCTCTGTGTGCTTCAGTGTTGCTGCTGAGGGGAAAATGTGGGACCGTATAGTACTGGGCTAATCATTGGTCACAGTACCCCAATCTGTACATACTTGCACTTCTTTATTTATGCACCCCGGCATCATCTGTGCCATGTGAGCGTGTCTTTTCAAAGGCTGGAGAAGTAGTATCAAAAAAGAGAAATCATTTAAAACCAAAAACTGTGGAGAAATTGTTGTTTCTTAATAAAAATGCATGAAATCATCCAAGTTACACAAGCATTAGCCTATTCACTACCCCCTCCCTAGTTCCACAAGCACTTTCATTGTCCTCTGCCTGATTAAGCCCATGCCATTTCTAGAGTCACAGAAAAACATTATTACACACCATGCCATATCACGTCACTACTATTTTGGGAATAATTACGCACAGAGAATACATTCAAACAATGTTTTATTATACACACATGTGTATACATAATTTTTGTAGACAAATGATTTCGTCCTACACCTTTTGTGAAGTCATTCCCAAGAGCCATAATAGACAAAAAATCAATGCATCACACGTGTTAAGATACAGCTGGCTGTGATTATACACCTCGCCAGTAGGTGGTGTCGTGTGCACATGAAGCTCCAAGAAATGAACCCTTTCTCGAACCAGTTGGCTCAAGTGGTTCAATGCCTCATGAGGCTTCATCTCACCATCACTAGTGAATAGTCTTTAGAGTGACTGGCAGGACTAACCTTAACAAGAGAGAAAAGACAAATCTTCCAAGGCAAAACGGGGACTGGCATGGAGAGGTGGATAACTGAAGACGGACCGGCACAAGAGTGAGACAGAGGGAGGCTTAAATAGGGAGACTAGCAGGTGAAATGCATCTGACTGAATAATTACCAACAGGTGTGACTGACTGCAAAGGGGGTGAAGGGAAAGCTTAAGTGAGGGGAAGGGAGGAGCTAAGACTAACAGAAATGAAGGTCAAATCATAACTACAACTTAAAAGAGATGAAAACTGAAATATAATATTAAACAAAAAGCTAAGTCAAAACTCTACCATGACACATTGATTTCAACTTAGTTTAATTCAGTTTATCCATATGCTGGCAATTCAAAACAAATGTCGTCTCAAGGCTCTTCACCACTAAAAGGAATTCAATCGAATCCAATAAAGTCAATAAATATATAATGCAGAATAATACATTCCATATAGCTCTTGATCCTAGTTATCAAACAATTCAGTCAAGTTCAAATTATTATTAAAGTTGGTTAAAACATTTTCTGGAAATGAACCCCAGGTCTGACTGTTCTTCAGATCCGCTCACAGAAAACAAAAGTCTGATACCTGGTGTGTTTGTGGTTTCAAATGAAAACAAATTATTTCTATAGTAAACAAACTTTGTCTGTTTTTTTAGCAACATGTACAACCATTAATTGTTCAAGTTGTCTTTTCTTATTTTTTCTACTCTTGATCTGTCCAACAATGGTAATGAAAACAATACTGAAACCTGGTTTATTTAAAGAAAACATCGGACATTTAAAGTAATACACTCATTAACTTTTAAGCCTCTTACATGTTGTGTCATATTAAAGCCATGATGAAATAATTGTAGTCAGATTGAATGGGGTACCGCGCACGTGACGTCACCGTCTCAAGAGCAACGCCCCTTTTGCCGCTTAGGTAGGGCATACAGGAGAGAACGCACGGATAACCCAGCTATTACAAGCGCAACAGAACCAGCGATATGACCGACTTTACAGCCGTTAAACTTTCCCAAGACGATGTCCCAGGCACACGGTTTACTGGTCGCACTGTCGAAGAACACACCAACCTTCAGCTCAAACGATGGCTTGAGGTTCGAGGGCTTAAAAAGACTGGAAAACGGGCCGAGTTGATGAACGGTAAGCTTTGTTTTTTTTTCCTGCGCATCAATCATGGCAGCGTCGGACGTTTTTTTTTTTTGTTGTTTGCAATCACCGTCCAGGAATGGGTATATGTTTAATGTTTGTCTCATTTGAAATGTTTTTGAGTAAGCTATCCTGGTAGCAGGCTATCATGTTAGCGCCTCCTACCATGATAGCCTATATGCTGTCATGGTAGCAGGCGCTTCAATATTAACATGTCAGCCACCAAAATACTCTTACCTGTTCACTACTTGATGTCGCTGGAATTGAGTCAGGATGTTCTTTCCTCCGACAAAATGCTTGCTACATATGTACGTGAATTTGGTAACTTTTTCCGGGTTGAACTGTTGTGTAGGCCGACCGCCCCGGTGTTCCAAGCGTACACATTTCTCCTTGGCAGTCTTGAAGAAAACATCCTTCATATGCGGCCGATCAGCGTAACTCGAGTCGCTGTTGCACGTTCCATAGCAACAATGTTTAAAAACCATGGTTTTAGATTTGGAAAAAACAGTCGTTTTAACGAGTAAAACCTAGGCTAACGCACGTCTCTTTTACAGCAAAACAGCGGCGGGTTTCCGGAGTTTGCCCCACTGCGTACCACGTGATGTGACGTCATCGTGACATTGTGTTTCTAAAAATAGCTCGCGCGCGGTACCCCATTGTGACCATGTACCAAGGGAGGGTACCAGAAGGAATTTCACCCCTGCTGCAAAGACAGCCTCTCTCTCAGTAGGGTGCCTACTGTAAACCACACCCCACAGACAAAAGGTCAGAGCACTTCTGACCAGACCCTCACTTCTATCTTCTACTTCTTGCTGGAGCCCTCGAGGAGAGGGGGCTCCCACCCAGTCTTTACCTTCTTCCTGCCTGAGACAAAGGGAGAGGAGAGGCCGGCTGAACCATGAGGGCCTCAAGGCCCCGATAGCCCACCAACTGCATAGAACAGGCGTTCTGTGAAACTCATATGCCTGCTTCAATGGAGTGACAAAGGGGAAGGAAATTCTCATTCTCTGCGGAGCGGAGGACCCGACTGAATTCAGAGAATCATCGACCAGATCGATGCTAAGTTGCACTCTGACTTCTGCGCAAACCAGCCGTTAAGTAAGGAATACCGAAAAAGTTTTGTTTATTTTTGTCAACTGTTGCAGGAAAGCAGGCGCGAGACGCGGTCGTCTTCTCAAACCAGACAAGCTGAGAGATCAGGGACAGCAGAGCCCAAGCCTCCGACCAGGCCGATCCCAACCACGTGAAGAAAAAAAAAACTCAATCAAAGTTACAAAACTACTTCAATATCCTTCCAACTTGAGCGGCGCTATTCTGGAATAAAAAAAGAAGGAGGAGAGATGGAATTAATTCAATTCTGTGTATATATATAGTGTCAAGTCCCAACCCATTTTATCTCAAGGCACTTTACGAAGCCAATGCTATGAAATCATTCAAACATATTGGTCATAAAGTTTTCTAGCTATGGCAACTTGCCAGAGTGTATTAAGTCTTGACAAGCAACATTGACTTCTCCTGGATGAGCATTTAGACACAGTCGACAGTTGCTTGCATTGTGTTGTTGACTTTGCAGCATTTCCTCATACAGAGCATCCATGTAGTTACAGTGGAGAGGAAAATTCCCCTTTAACAAAACAAAACTTCCTTCCGAACCAGTATGAATGGCCATCTGCCATGAATAACTGGGGTTTTGACAAGACAACGCATAAAAACAGAAAGAACACAGATATGTAACATGCTTAAAGCCATTGAGTTCTTCAAACTTTTTCCACTACTTGGCACTGAAGCATTTTGTATGTTTCTTATAACTACTTTATGCATGGTATACCATGCCCGACAACAAATTCATATTCCACGTGTCATTACACGGGGGGATGATGCCAATACAGTATATTTTAAAAAAACAGTTTGTGACCAATAAGTAATTACTGCCATGTAGATAACATGACACCATTCTTACTTTATGCCACAGTGCTGCTGGCATTTATGTGATGATCATGGCCTCTTTGATTTTCTCGTTTCTGTGTTTTTGGCAAGTGTTACACATCCCTATCAGTCTCTCAGCATTTCTATTTATTCCTGGCCAGAAAATTGTCACTTGCCATTCGTTTAAAAAAATTTCAACACACAGATCATATATTGATGATGATGATGATGATGATGGAATTTATTTCAGACAACAAATTTAACACATTTAACAAATATTAAATAAACCAATTTCAGAAATTATTAAATAATAATCAAAAAATAATCAAAAAGAAATTCTTCAACCAAGTACCACATAAAAAAGTAATTGGTAAACATTAAATTAAATTGTCTGTTCCAATTCAATTAAATAATTTGAACATAAATAGAAATGAGATAAACATTTTCCTCTAAATAAAATATATCAGGTATATTTATCCTGATAGCTGACATTGATTAATGATTAAAGAAAGTTGTCTGAAAAGGGGTATGACGAAGTAAAACTTATTTTTCATACCCCTTCTCCCTCTAATTGCACTTAAAGTACCTTCCTGTTAAACAACAATGTTAATGATCCAAAATTCACAAAAAATATAAAAAATTATATTTATACACATATACATATATAAATATGTACATACACATAAATGCACACATGCATACACACACACACACACACACACACACACACAGTGCTCAGATATGTCATTCACCTCGCCTCCTCATTACAATACCTGTTGAAAAACATCAGTTTGAGCCTTTTTTTAAACAGACTCATGGTTGGACATTGCTTCAGTTCTTTCTGGAGTTTATTCCAGACCTTCACACCACTGACTGAAATACGCTTTCTCTTCATGGTGGTTCGAACCCTCAAAGTTCTGAAGTTAAGATTTTTCCTGTAGTCATAACCCCCCTCTCTATCAGTGAACAGCTTTTGAATATTCTCTGGTAGTTGTTTATTACTAGCTTTATACATCAGCTGGGCTGTTTGAAATTCTATCAGATCAGGGAGTTTGAGGAGGCAGGACTTTATAAATAATATGTCAGGGCTGCACAGTGGTGCAGTGGGTAGCATTGTTGACTTGCAGCAAAAAGGTTCAGGGTTCTAATCCGACCCTGGGTCTTTCTGCATAGAGTTTGCATGTTCTCCATGTGCATGCGTGGGTTCTCTCTGGGTACTCCAGCTTCCTCCCACAATCCAAAAACATGACTGTTAGGTTAATTGGCCTCTCTAAATTGCCCTTAGGTGTGAGTGTGTGCATGAATGATTGTTTGTCTATGTGTTGCCCTGCGACAGACTGGTGACCTGTCAGGGTGTACCCCGCCTCTCGCCCAGTGAACGCTGGAGATAGGAACCAGCACCCCCTGTGACCCCATGAGGGATTAAGCGGGTCAGAAAATGGATGGACGTTAGTATGGTCATGGAATCCTGCCTTATGAACTATTCTGATGGCCCTTTTTTGTAACATGCATAATGGTCACAGTGAGGTTTTATAGGTGTTGCCCCATATGTCCACACAGTAACTCAAGTAAGGTAAGATAAGTGAGCAATACAGAATATGAAGAGAAGCATAATTTAGGAAATATTTTTGCTTTACTGAGAACAGCAATACTTCTGGATATTTTTGTTTGAATGTATTTTATATGAGGTTTCCAGCAAATCTTATTGTCTATCATTACTCCCAAAAACTTAATATCCTTAATGGTCTCTACTGTCATATTATCTATTAGGATATGTACATTTGTTTTGCTTTTGCAGTTTCCAAATAACATAAACTTGGTTTTATCCAAATTTAATGATAATTTGTTAATATCAAACCATACCTTAAGGTGACATAAACTCTAAGTTGATATCAACTACAAGCTGATCCAAATTATCACCTGTACAAAAGATATTAGTATCATCTGCAAACAAAACAAACTTGAGTATTTTCGAAACTTTGCAGATGTCATTAATATAAAGAATAAACCATTTTGGCCCAGTACTGACCCCTGGGGGACACCACAATGTCCAAGCACGATGACTGGCAGTCACACATTTGCACAAATTGTTGCCTGTTACTTAGATAACTTTTCATCTAGTGCAGGACTACTGCCCGGACGCCATAGCGTTCCAATTTCTTAAATAATATTTCATGATTTATTGTGTCAAAAGCTTTTTTGAGATCAATAAATAAACCGACTTCAGATTTCTTATTATCTAAGGCGATGGCAACTTCCTCTATCAGTTCAGTGACTACCATTGCTGTAGATCTTTGTGATCTGAATCTATATTGACTTTCGGAAAGCAGTTTATGTTTATTAATGAATGTATCTAATCTACCCACAAACAATTTCTCCAAAATTTTGGAAAACTGTGGAAGTAGAGAAACAGGCCTATAATTTGTGAAATGTTTCTGTCCCCAGATTTATTAAGTGGAATAACTTTGACAATTTTCATCTTTTCAGGAAATTTACCCGATTGAAATGACAAATTACAGATGTAAGTCAGAGGCTGAATGATTTCCTGAATTACCTTCTTAATTATTGTCATATCAATGCCATCACAGTCAGTTGACCTTTTGTTTTTACATTTATTAACAATATCTATAATTTCCTTTTCTCCCACTGCAGTGAGAAACATTGAATATAGATTTCTGCTGATTAAGGTTTCCTTCAGAGCTCCAGTTGTTGTAGGAACAGGGATTTTTTTCTGCCATAGTTGGTCCCACACTCACAAAAAATGTATTAAAATTATGAACAATGTCATTACTGTCCTCAAAATTGTCAACATTATTTATAAAAAACTGTGGAAAACTAACTTTACTTGAGTTTTTCTTGATAATATTATTTAATACATTCCAAATCCCTTTGACGTTTTTCTTATTTCAATCTAATAATTTAATGTAGTAATCCTGTTTAGCTATTCACAGAATGGCAGTTAATTTATTTTTATATTTCTTATATTTATTCTCTACGGCCAAGGATCTATGCGTTATGAAATCTCTGTAAAGTTTGTTCTTTTTTGCAGGCATTTTGTAAACCCTTTGTAATCCATGGAGCTTCTGAGTATTTGTTTTTGTGAGAGAACAGTTTTAATGGACAGTTTTTATCATATAATGCTTTAAAACTATTCCGAAAGTTTTCATATGCCATATCGACATTATCTTCATACAAAACAGATTCCCAGTTGTGTTTCAATAAGTCTTCTTTGAAAGATGTGAGTGATTTCTCTGTTCTTACTCTTTTAAACTGTGGATCACTTTTGTCCGTATTTTTAATATAGAAATTGTTGGTATTAACAAAGACTGGTAGATGATCACTATTATGCTGAATTATTAATCCACTTATATTATTATCTAAGATATTAGTAAATATATTATCTATTACTGTAGCACTGTTCAGTGTGATCCTGCTGAGTCTAGTGATTTTGGGGAAAAGGCTCAAACTGTACATGGTGTTGATGAACTCTTCAGTAGGTTTATGATTATATGAGTTAAGTAGATCAATATTAAAGTCCCCGCAGATGAAAAAGACCTTGTTAGATGTAACTGTGTATGTTTTCTCTAAATATTTCCATATTGGAACCAGGAGCTCTGTATATACAACTAACTATGACATGTTTTGACTTTTCCATAAATATTTCAACTGTTATACATTCAAATGCACCTTTAGTTACTCTGGTCATGTTTTCTACTATTTTCTACTTTAGGTTTTTGTCAACATACACAGCCACTCCTCCAGGTTTCCCTTCTCTGTTGATATAATTGAACTCATACCCCTCCATCTCAAAGTCAGCTCTCTTCTTATGACTAATCCAGGTTTCAGAGATGGCTATGGTGCAGAATGGCTGTTTAAACTGGCTCAGCCAGTCTTTGATACTGTTGAAGTTTGCATATAAACTTCTGCTGTTGAAATGTATGATTGAAAGCTTATCATTTACTTAAAATGCTCTGTAGAATTGATCTGTTGTGTAGTAGCAGCAGTTATCAACAATATCATTGAAGAAGCTGTTATCTGGATCCACATCCTCTTCCATGTCCTGACTTTTATAATCCGTGTAGCTGAATGTTTTCAGCTTTAGGTTATCGGCACCAACAGTTGTAGGTGTTAGTGTTGTGTCCATAAGTGAAGAAGGAAGAGTTCCTGTAACTTGTGACATGGTAAAAGTGAGTTGTGCGTGATATCACCTGTGCACAAATGATCCTCAAGATAGTTCAGTCGTACTTATCTAAGTTCGTAATGTCCCGAACGACCAGCACCTTCGCCTCCTCTGGTGTTCTGTTCAGCTTTATGAAGACCTTAAAGTTCGTGGTCCACGTGGACTGGATCTTCCTCTGTTTCCTCAGGAACTGGGCCTTCCTGGCGATTTTGACGTTTGTCTCAATCAGGTGGACAGGGCCCTGCCACCGCGCAAGCGTAGGAGCAAGGCCTGACACGCAGTCCGGTGATGAATACATTGTTCATTCTGGTGTACTGTACAAGCCATTTACCATTTCTAGTGAATATGTATCGTGTTAGCAGTTAATTTAGCAGTTAGCTGTTCATTGTAGCTCCACTGCTCTCACCATAGACTTTGAACATGGCTGAGAGCCGCATGAAGCGAACCGTTCATGTTGAAGAGAAGAAGAGGAAGGCATCAGTAGAAAGTAATAAGACCAGAGTGGATTTGGGAGAGTTTTAAGATGCGACCCCCCCGAAGAGCAGAAGAGCGAGGTAAGCCTAGCTTCAACAAGTGCAACTGAGGATCTGATTGATGATGGAGGCCAGGGGAAAGATAAGTCTACCCATACAGAGATGAAGTTAACAGCTGGTGAGACTGGATGTGCTTAATCTCACTTTGATATTGTTCTTGCAGGTAGAGCAGTGTGTTGGAACAATGACCCTTGGATGGTGGACAGGCAGTTTGTTTGAAAGCAGGGATGGATGTGCAGGGGCTCACAGTGAACCAGAAAGGTGGAACCAGGAGCATAGGAAATTCAGATAAAATTGGAATTCAGTCTCAAGATCAGTCTCAAGATGAATTGGAAACAGAATTAAGATGAGTGCCTGGGTGATCCTGGATGGAGGAAACATGGAACAAGGTAATTTTGACAAACAAGAGAGAAAGGGAGCAACAAAGACACCAACCTCCACACAGAACTCCGAACAGTATGTCCACCTATTGTAGGGGATTAATATCTCACAATGAATATTGTAGTGGATCAATATCTTATAATAAATATATTCTTATCACAATGGTTATAAAGTGTGCTGTAACATTCACCTAAGAAACATGTGTGTGTCACGCTACAAGTCCAGATTAAGAGGCAGATGGTCAAGGGACACATACCAGGGCAGTGGAAGAAACCTCTGGGTCAAAGGGCAAGCCATTTGCAATGTAAATTAGAACAGGGAAGGTTGCAAATGAACTTAGAAAATGCATGGTCCATGGTCAGAAAAGTTAATGACGTGTAACTATATGGAAATGGGCAGTAGTAAGGGGCCATGATTGGAATGAGCTGTGATGTGTAACTTTGTACCGTGTAACCATATGGAAATGACCATGATTGGAATGAGCTGTGATGTGTAACCATGTTTTTTAAAAAGGTACACCCCCTGGAAGTTTCCACTGATAGGTAAAAAATTAACAAAGATATCTGTGGAAAAAGCAATGGAAAATATGTAAAAATGGGAGGGGCTCAAGGAGGAGCCCAAAGACATAGAGAATGTATATAAGCAGATTATTTTCAGTACGCCATCAGATGTTGTTTGGAGCTCATCTCACTTGTGGTTGTCTTGTGTTGTTGCAATAAACCACCCTGGACCGAACCTCGGCTGACTTTGTTCACTTTTGACTACTGTTGGATATTTTTAACTGCCTTACCAAGAACTTAGAATTTTTGAAGGACTTAGTACAAATTATTGCGTTGTGGGGAGGCCCATCCACAACACTATCTCCTCTGCAATTTTTCTTCCTATTCTCTAGCTTTTCCTGTCATAATGCCAACATTCAAATTCCTACTCTCAGTCCTAGAGAGTAGGGATTCCTTTGTCTCTTCTTTCAGACACATCCTCCTCCTATTCCTCCTCTTCTTCTTCTATGCTTACCAATAGCACAATTCCACCTGTTGATTGCTTGCACTAGTGGCGGTCGTTGTTAACCCAAAAGATCTGGTATGGAGATCACATTCTTGACATGCATGCTAAATTTGGCCAAAGTTTTATGCCTTCTTGACGTACTCCTCTGCATTTATCTGGAATTAGAACAGGTACAAAAAGAGACAGAGTGCACTGTGCCCTCTTTGAGGCAGCACAAAATAACTTTAAATTTTTTTTTTTTATTTTCCACTTAAATTGGATCAGCAGATTGGGGAGCATTAGTGGGTAGATTACGTTTTCCTTTTCAATTAATTTATCATAATGATGATGACCTGGAAGCAACAAACACGGAGACAGATTATGGTTCAGGATGTTTATTGAAATGACTGGGGACAGAGGGGCTATGGAAATTATGGGAATAGTGGCCGGCTGGGAAGGCTCTGGTCTCAGACTGTGAAGACGAGAGAAAAAGAGACAGTGAGCACAACAGAGGCTGGGATGATGAGCCAAAGACGCTGACTTATGGGGTTAGTTGTAGAGTGGAGAACTGGAGGAAAGTTAGTTGGGTAGTGATGATCAGTGGCAGACTGAGGTAGATGGTCTGGTAGATGGTTCTTTGACAGAGAATGGACAGGCCAAGAGCACAGCTAGAAGTTCCGGAGTTCCAGGAAGGCTCAGGGGATTTGAAACTGCCAGTAGACCAGAGTTAAGATGACCATAGAAAGAGTGTGCTGGATGAGCAGGTGCAAACTAGTTGTTTTACTATCTGAGATGATAAGAAAACTAGTTTAGTGATTGTAACGACATGGAACAAGATACAGGTCAGGGAGTTAAATCTTAGGGTGATGACAAGTAGGCCTTCCAAACTCAAAGAATTGGAGGTCCTAACTAAAAATCAATAAAAATAAATACTTTAAAAACAGTCAGTAATTAAGAGAAATGCTTGATTCCTGTAATGCCAACAAACATTTGCACTGCATTGTGTTGATTCAGTTTAAAATCCTGATTAGATAAACTGAAGTTTGTTATTGTACCTGGAAAAATGGAAATAAATAAAGGGTGTGAATATGTTCGGAAGGCAAATATATTTATATCCCTTTTTTGCCCAGCTGCTCTGAAAAAACATAATTTCAGTGAGAGACCTCACAATTTCTCACAATCATTAAATCCTGTGGATAGTTTGGTATGGACACAACTCAATGGAGACACACACAGCCTTAGGGCATTGTTGTTGAGGATATCAGTGTGTGGACAGTGTCAATCTCTCCATCTTTTCCTCACTATACAGCTTTTAAATCTCTTGTTTGCAAGGTTCATGAATAAGACTAGTGTGTTTCACCAATTTATGGTGTAGAGTCAGTTATAATTATTCATATTTGTCACAGATTTATTTTTAAAGTAATGTGTTACTGTCTTTCAGCTGAGTGGATGCAATATTAATGTTTTGGAATGGCCCAGCCAAAGTCCAGACTGGAATCTGAAAGTTAATCCATGAAGGAAGATAAAGCTTAGGGTAATGGAAAGTAGGACTTCCAAAAACTTCATAACCAAAGATAAATCATAAAAAACATGGAAAAAGGTGCTCAAGACTTACAGGAAAGGTTTGATTGCAGCAATGCCAATAAATATTTTTAAATTGATTTTTAAGATAGTTATAAACATTTTACACATGCTGAAATGTAAATTATAAAACAGATTATTCTCTTCAAAATTGCTACTTGTTTTACTTTGTCTTACTATCTTTCGAGTGATGACAGTCTTAATTCCTGTCATAGGACAGTTCCAGAAAGTATTGACTAAAGGGGATGAATACATGTGAATGGCTCACCACACATAATTTTCTCTTCACTTCCAAACTTTGTACTGCTTTGTATTGATTTATGACACATTGTGATTAGATACACTGAAGTTTGTTGTTACATGAAACATGCAAAAATGTTGGAAATATATTATAATGCAAATATATTTATGTCCCTTTTTGGTCCTGCTGCTATGAAAAAAGATCATTATTTAAGTGGGAGACCTCACAAATTCTCACTATCATTAAATCCCGTGGATAGTTTGGTATGGACACAAATGAATGGAGACACACACAGCCTAAGGGCATTGTCAGGAGGATACCAGTGTGTGGACAGTGTTAATCTCTCCATCTTCTCCTCACTCTACAATTTTTAGATCTCTTGTACGGCAGGTTCATCAGACCCCTGAGAAAAGTCTAACCTCGGCATGAACCCACAGCTCACCTCAAATATGACAGCTTACACTTCCGTCTCATCTTCCTGCTCTGCTTTCACTCTGACACACTCACTCACACACACACACACACACATCATCTCACTTTCCCTCTTATCTCAACACACATGCGCGCACACACACACACACACACACACACACACGCAGGGAAGGTTGTGGGTATTCATTTCCTTCCTCTCTCTTTTTCACATTCACACAGACACAAAAACCTGAGTACGTGTGCATAGGCAAACTCTCGCTCTCTCTCTCTCACACGCGCGCGCGCACACACACACACACACACACACCAACCAACTTTGAATATGGAGAGAAAAAAAGATCCCATAGGGAAGAAAAGACTACAGAAATGTAAGATGTGTCACGGTGACCTTTGATGGTGATGAGAGACAGCTCCCATTAAACTGCTGTATTTACCTCCGTCTCTGTGTCTCCTTCCATATTACTCTGAAATTTTTAGAACAAAGACTGAGTTATGTCAGTTTCAAGATATGATGCTTTTTTCATATTCACGCAATTTTAAATTCATAATAGCTGCTTATTGGGCTGCTGTCACTGTGCAATAATTTCCAGTGTTGAGGCTTATCACAGACCTCATTAAATTGTTACTGTATAAGAATTAGACCTATTATTGCGTGCAGTACAGACAATTGACCAAGCACTTTAACCCTATTACACATTTTATATGTATACTTAATAACTCTAATTGAAGAGTTAGAAAATTGAAACAAATAGTTATTAAAACTATATTCCTGCCACCCCAGGGGTGGCTAGGGTAAGGTGGGGGAGGGAGGGGGTTTATTAGGTATTTAGGGGGTGAGGGGGGCTCTGGCTGGGTGGCTTGTACGGGTCGTGTTGGCCCCCCCTCTTTGGGGGGCGTCTGGTCCGGGGGCGGGGCACAAGCAGTCATATAGTCGATTTGGGGTGACCCCCCCTCTGGTCAGTGTTGGATGCGAGTGTTATGTGGGAATGTGTGTACAGCGTGTTTTTGTTTTTTTTTCCTTCTTTTTAAATCTGTGTGTGGTGAGTGGGTCACAAGGGATGGATGGTGTGAATGAGTTTTCCTTTTTTTTCCAGGTATGGGTACGGTCCGCTCCCTCTCCCAAGAACATCTCAAGTCTCCGCTAGGTGTGGAGCCCATCCCCCCACGTCCTACCCTCCTCCGCTGCGCTGGCAGGCACCTTGGCCCTCTGGCGCGTTGGTGGGCCTTGGGTTTGGGGCGGGCTCCCGAGCGTGCGCCGGCCCACTCCCGCCGGCTGCTTCTCAGGGCCTGGCCCCATGGGGTGCGGTTGGGGCCCCTGGCCCCCAGGGCCCATGGCCGGGACCACTTCAGCGGGGCTGTCTGCCGGCGGAGCCCACGGGCTCGTCCCCGCAGCTCTTGGGGGCGTCGGCATTGCGGTGGCTGGGGATTTCCTCTGGGTCGTCTCTCCTCTTTCCTTGGGGGGGGATTGCAGATATCCTGTGTTGGCCCCTCCTGGGCGCCCTGCTCTGGGGGCCCCTTTGTGAGTCCGGGGTTATGGGTCCCCTGACTCCTGCCTCTGTGCTCGGGGAAGGCGGGCCTTTGGTTCTCCACAACCACTATCAAGCTATTTCCTTCTGTATAATTTTCACCTAAACTAGTGCACTCTCACAAACTCCCACAGGTGCTGGGTCCCAGGTATTAAATGTATACTTATATAAAGTAAGCTTATAATTTATTTATTTATTTATGTTCTTTCACTTTCTTTTTTCAAGTATCACATTACACATATCAGCTTAAATAATAATACATATGATTTAGCAATGGCATCAAGGTGTTATTCGATTGTATCTGTTGCTTTATGTCTGTTGGTTGTGCTGTTCTTTTTGCATCTCTCTTTCCAGGTGATGGAGCAGACGGAGAAGGTTTAATCACTCTCTCCCTTTTATCTCTTCTTTCTTTCACCTCTACTCTTTTTTTCTCTCACTTCTTGTTCTTCCTTTACTCTCCCATTGTAGTGTCCATATAATTTGAAATTCTCCTTGCAGGAATCACAATAAAGCTATTTACAAGCATAAATCAAGCGGAGCACTATGGCGAAAGCTGTTCGCTCCACTTTTAAAAGCAAAATCTGTCGCTCTATCTGGCATTGAGACATCAATTCCTATTGCCACGTTGCTAGACAGGACACTGGGGGAAAAAAATATATTCACCATTAAAGCTAAAGCTAGACTTCATTTAGACATCTGTCAATGAAACATTGATTCATACTCCTGGTTCACACACATTTGGATCAATTATAATTGACTGGTATAAAAATGGTCTAAACTTTGAATTCATGAAATATAAGATCAACATGAAGTATGTAAATCATGCAAAAATGCTGCAGATCATTAAAAATCAAAAGACAGTTCAATTTGATTCCATGTGAGGGATTTGAATCCATGTTTTTATTTATACAATGCACAACAATGTCAGTGTGCAGAACAAGTATCTTTATTTTTGTTTTTTTGAGGGAGGAAAATTAAGAAAATAATGGCAAATGATGACATATATTTTAATCTAACGTGTTCTTAAACATTCAAACAATATAAGCTGTGCACCTCATTGTGATTATCACAGGAGAGAAAGTTCAATTTGCTTTCTTAAATTCAATTCAATTCAATTCAATTTTATTTATATAGCGCCAAATCATGAAACATGTCATCTCAAGGCACTTTACAAAGTCAAGTTCAATCATATTATACAGATTGGTCAAAAATGTCCTATATAAGGAAACCAGTTGATTGCATCAAAGTCCCGACAAGCAGCATTCACTCCTGGGGAACCGTAGAGCCACAGGAAGAGTCATCTGCATTGTACATGGCTTTGCTGCAATCCCTCATACTGAGCAAGCATGAAGCGACAGTGGGAAGAAAAACCACCCATTAACGGGAAAAAAAAAACCTCCGGCAGAACCGGGCTCAGTATGAACGGTCATCTGCCTCGACCGACTGGGGTTACAGAAGACAGAACAGAGACACAACAAGAGAAACAAAAAAGCACAGAAGCACACATTGATCTAGTAATCTGTTCTACATTAGATGGTAGTAGCGGGTGAGCCGTCTTCTCTGGATGATGTCACAGTTAACAGAACGCCAGACCAGGTGTACCTACTATGAAGAGAAAAGAGAGAGAACAGAAAGTTAAAGCAGAAATGACAACACATAATGCATAATTGAAGAACAGTAGAACTCAATATAGTGAGAAAATTAGATCCTGATATACTCCAGTAACCTAAGCCTATAGCAGTAAAACTATAAAGGTAGCTGAGAGTAACATGAGTCACTAGTTATAATTTTTGTCAAAAAGAAAAGTTTTAAGCCTAGTCTTAAAAGTAGACAGGGTGTCTGCCTCACGGACCAAAACTGGGAGTTGGTTCCACAGGAGAGGAGCCTGATAGCTAAAGGATCTGCCTCCCATTCTACTTTTAGAGACTCTAGGAACCACCAGCAGACCTGCGGTCTGAGAGCGAAGTGCTCTGTTAGGAACATACGGGGTAATCAGAGCTCTGATATAAAATATGGGGGATTAAAGTTAAAGTTTTTCAGCATGATCCATAATTTCCTAACAAAACTTCACTTTCATACAGTAGCAGCTCCTCTGTTGTTTAGTTTGTTAGTAACCATAGGCGGAAATCCCAGGTGGGACAGGTCTCCCAATTTTGCAAAAGGGGAGATACCACCCCCAAAATAAATCAGGAGGAACCTGTATATTTAACTGATAAAATAATAATAATAATAATAATAATAAGAAGAAGAAGAAGATTTAGTTTTTATTTTTGACAAAACATTTATTATACAATAATTTAACAAAAAAAAACTTACTGTCAGGATTCTGCAGGCTCCGACTTGGAGCTTATAAGCAGGGCACAGTCAGCTGAAGGACACCGGAGTGTTAAACCATTGTGGTTCACTTAGTGGCCACTGTCTCTCGAGAGTTTCTCGTTCCTGCGTGATTCATGTTTCCTGTTCTGGGTACTAATTCATGTCTCCTGTTTCCTTGTAGTTTGCTTTGTGCTCCTCCGAGCGCGGAAGTCTCAAGCCTAGTTCCTGAATCCTCGTCACTCAAATTTTGCTCTGGCATTCCCCCCCGAGCCCCCTTGGTATTACCAAGCCTGACAAGAGTTCCCCGTTCCTGGATTCTCCCTGGTTTCTTCGGCTGCTCACTGCCCCCTGCTTCCCGCTGTGGTGCTGCTCGGGCTTCCCGCCTCTGTTCCACCAGCCGGCTCACTTGTCACTCGATCACCTATTTCCACAAAGAGAAAGAGTTCTACTGAATCCATTCTTCCACTCCACTCCCCCAGGATAGATTACTCATACCTGGCGGTAAGCACAGCACCACAGATTTAGATTCCCGCATTTGCCTTCGTTATATCTGTTCCTTTCCCTCCCCAGTGTGTCAGTCCCGAAGTCTCGGTTACTACGGCTGCTCATTCTGTGAGCATAGCATCTCCGTGTACCCCTGAGCCTTTAATAAACACCTATAACTGCTTTTTGCCTCCTGACCTTGTTCTGTATGTGGGCCAAACACCTAAAAACCATGACAGTTACAGAATCAGATCAAGGATACTAAAAAAAACACAATAAATATTTACAATAACCTCTTTTTATATGTTAGTTCTCCCTGATTAGAAATGTGCACAACACATTATTAAAACCCCACAGTTCTAAAAAGCCCTTCAAATTCCCGGTGGCTCTGTGGAAACATAACTCCGACCTCAACTTGGCCTTGATGTTAATCTTCCACAGAGCCACGGCATCAAGTTGAGGTCCAGTTTGCATTTTGTCCCGTCGAGTTATGTAAATAGCCATTTTGGCTTTGGCTATTAAAAAATTTAAAATTCGGGATTTAAAACTAGTGGTTCGACTGTAATGTACACCATTGATAATAACGGAATTGGTAAAAACCACGGCTAAGAGGCTAAAAATGCTCGTTAAAAATAAAAATAAAAACTAGTTAAACGTACACAATTCATAAAAACATGAAAAACAGTCTCGGACAATCTACAAAAAGGACACTCGTTTAAAACCCCAGGACTGATGACCGATAAAAACGAGTTTGTGGCGATGGCGCCGTGCAGAATCCTCCACTGCAGGTCTCCAGTCCTTTTCTTTATTGGAGGCTTATATAAAGTTCTCCATTGAGGTTTTTGTCCTCTGAGTCTGTCACTCCACACACTGATGGCCCTTTTATGGAGAGTTCTCTTGTTTAGGATTTTTGTGCAATATTTGTACAATACTTTTTGGTTTATTTTACATAATTCCATCCCAGAGTCTGGACTTTGCAGCACGTGGCCACTGTCCTACCCAAAATACGGGTCCAGGAACACGTCCAGGAACGGGTCATTTGTGTTACGCAGGCACTCTTCTGTGGCGTGCAGCTGCAGGAGCCGCCTCTCCTCAGCTGCCATCCGCCCCTTCACCTGCTCCAGGAAGCGCCGCACCAGTCTGGCGGACCGGACCCCAAGCAGCAACCCGACCTCCTGGATGTTACAAAAATCTGGTCTAGCCACCTTCACCATCCGCCGCAGGGTCACCGTCCCGGACCTGGTCAAAGCTTCATCAGAAGCTGTCAGAAGAAGAAGAAGAACATAAATCACTATTCATCATTCAAAAAAGCAACAATGGGTTTTTAGCTTCCCCCTGTTCTTGTTGGTATAAGAACAACAGTGGGACAGAGATATCAGTGACTGCCTGGAGGCGCTACCTGTGTCTGTCAAGCACAAATAACTGACCTCCTCCAGTAAGTAGCTACGTAAAACAAAAAACACATTTGACACATTTTATTTACTTCCACTTGACAATAGAACGAAACATGACATTTGGAATCAGACCGCATGTTGGTCACCATCAGAGCTGCCCTTTAAAATGAGAGAGGTACGGAGGGGGGAGCAATGCGAGTGACTTGGAGCAGAGTTATGACTAAGTAGAAACGGAGAGAACCAACAGCAGATAGACAAGGAAAAAGCTAAAAACAAAAAGGTAAATTGGACTTTGGCTCAATAACTTGATAAGATATTTGCCAGTTCAGATGTTAGTTAGTAATTTGTTAATATTACTGATTATACTAAAAAATAATTAGTTACTAATAATTGGTGGCTTAGTGGTTAGAGTTGCAGGCTTGCATTCTGAGAAGGATGCGAAAACCCGGCTGGATCTCCTCAGCCTGCCACCATGGTTCCCTGTGCAAGGCTCTTAGCCCCAGATCTCTCATGGTTTTTGCCAAAGATTTAACCCACACGCAGAACACACTCAGGAGATCAACACAGTTTTTAAAGGTTTATTGAGACAATAATGCAATTTGTCAGGAATCTGGAAGTGGGAGCTCGGACCAGGAAGAAGCAGAGACTCTAAAAAGGAATGGACAGTTAATAACTTGATGGAGAGGACTATTGCAGGAATGAAGGATTGGAGGGTTACTGGGGTTGAGGCGGAGATCCGACAGAGAGGGATGAGTGGGGTCTGTTCCACGAGTCAGGTGAGTCTTCAAATGGATCTGAGTCTTGAGAAGGGGAGCATGGTGGAGGATGAGCAAGATATGATCGTAGGAGGAATCAGACGACAAAGCCAGGAAGCTGCCAGCTGGAAATTGAGAACCGAGTAATCTTGATGATGGAGAGCGTTTGCACATCTTCCCATCAACTCTTTGGTTTTCTAGCTTAGGTTTGGTCTTTATGGTTATTTTGTTTCAGGATTAGTCTAGTTTAAGTTTCTGTTTTGGTCTAGTGATTCTCTTCATTTAACCAATTCTGTCATAGGTTTAGTTTCTGTTTCTAGGTTGGGTTTGTCTTGATTTATCCTGAAACTGTTTTAGTTTATCTGCTTTTCACCTGCCAGTCATTCAGTTCACATCTCAGTAAACATCCCGTCTGTTTGTCAGTCACTCCCCTTCACCTCTTTCCCCCCTGATCAGCTCCACCTATTCTGGTAATTAGTTTCACTCCCTTCACCTGCTCACTCCTCTACTTATACCTGTCTCTGTCTCCTGCACTCTGCCAGATCATTGTCTAACTAGCCTTTGGTGAGTTTTGTCTAGCATCCCTATTGTCTGTAGATTTAACCCAACTGCCCTTTTTGACTTCTGAGTCAGCCTGATACCTGATTCGGTTTTCCTGCCTGACCTGACCGCCTGTCTTTCCGGACTTGTTTCTGTCTCTTGGAGTATCTTATTCCGCCTGAATGGACCGATCTTTGGATTTTGAAATTAGCCTGTCCCCTGTTTTGATTATTAAGTTTCCTGTTTGTCTTCTCTGGACTATTTTTGGTTTTTGGACACAGCCCTGTGTTTGGCTTGATGCCCCTTTTGTTTCCACCTGATTGTTTTCTGTTTAATAAATCCCTTTAAAATATCATTATTTTTGTCCGGCCTGAATACTGTGCCCACCTGTCCCCGTTTCTTGACACAGACAGAGGCTGCAGCTGGACCGTTGGGTGTGATTACTTTCATCTATGTAATCTCTGCTCTATTTCCCAACAAAGCGCTGGAACTTGACCACTTCATCGTTTCCTTATTCAATACTTCTTGGAAGTTAGTTATAGTTTGACTTTCCTAGCCTTTCCACAGCCTCTTGGCTGCATCTCTGATCAGGGCTCTTCTTGTTTGGCCTGTAAGTTTAGGAGGATGGCCTTGTCTTGGTAGGTTTACATCTGTACATACTCCTTCCATTTCCAGATGATGGATTCAGCAGTGCTCTGTGAAATGTTCAAAGCTTAGGAAGGATTTCTATAACCTAAGCCTCCTTTATACTTCTCTACAACTTTACCCTGACCTGTCGGATCTGTTCCTTGGAGTTCATGATGCAATTTGCTCCCCAATATTCTCTGAACCAACCTCTGAGGCCATCACAGAACAGCTGCATTTGTACTGAGATTAGATTACACACAGGTGGTCTCTATTCAGTCTTTAGGAATCATCAGGCAACTTCTAAAGGCAACTGGCTGCACTCAGAGAAAAGGGGCTGCACACCTTACTTTTCAGTTTTTTTTATTTACAAAAAGTTTTTGAATCTTGTATAATTTTCTTTCCACTTCACAATTTTATACCACTTTGTGTAGGTCGGCTGGATCACTGGAGAACTGAATTTGTGCCTTTTCTTAAACCTATTTTCTGTTTAAATGTTTAAGACTCTAAGCTTGCTTTTTCTTCTGGCTGATTGTTTTCCAAACAAGCTGAGCATATCTGCAAATCTCCTGAATTTGTTTTCTTGTGATACATGCTGTTATGTTTTGTTTAATTTGTGTCATACTTTGTGAAAATTTAAGGCTAATTAGATGTATGCTATGTGGAGTTCTTAATTGAACAACTCTCCCTATAATTTAGATGCATAGGTTCACTTAGCCAGCTTAAGACACCATCAGAGTAACACATGCTTTAAAACAGCTCTGTGATAGCATATCCTTTCTTCAGATATCATGTGAGGAGACCCTCCCCTTCTAGGGGTGTGTCTAAGCTTAGAGAACGCCATGTTTCTATGGGATTGAGGCTTTTCATCTTTGGGATGTCACCCTTGTTGTATTCGTGTAAGAGTCTGGCATTGTAAACTTGTGATTATTTATGTATCGTATTAGAATAAATGGTTAAGCTAAATTCTAAAGTTGAGTCATCCTTAGTACAGTCATGGCCAAAAGTATTGAGAATCACACAAATATTATATTTGATGATATGATCTGCTGCCCTCTGGTTTTCATGTTTGTATGTCAGATGTCATCACATACGTACAGAAATACAATTGCAATCATATTATGAGTAAAAAAAAGCTTTTAATGACATAATGCGTTAGTGCAGCAAGTCAATATTTGCAGTGTTGACCCCTCTTCTTCAGGACCTCTGCATTTCTCCCTGGCATGCTCTCAATCAACTTCTGGACCAAATCCTGACTGATAGCAGTCCATTCTTGCACAATCAATGCTTGCATTTTGTCACAATTCCTAGGTTTTTGTTTTTCCACCCGTCTCTTGATGATTGAACACAAGTTTTCAATGGGATTAAGATGAGGGGAGTTTCCAGGCCATGGACCCAAAATCTCTGTTTTGTTCCCTGAGCCAGTTAGATATCACCTTTGCTTTATTGCAAGGTGCTCCATCATGCTGGAAAAGGCATTGTTCATCACCAAACTGCTCTTGGACGGTTGAGAGAAGATGCTCTTGGAGGACATTCTGCTACCATTCTTTATTCATGGCTGTGTTTTTAGGTAAGACTGTGAGAGAGCTGACTCCCTTGGCTGAGAAGCAACGCCACACATGAATGGTTTCAGGATGCTTTACAGTCGGCATGAGACCAGACTGGTGGTAGTGCTCACCTTGTCTTCTCCCAACCAGCTGTTTTCCAGATGTCCCAAACAATGAGAAAATGACTTTACCCCAGTCCTCAGCAGTCCACTCCCTGTACCTTTTGCAGAATATCAGTCTGTCCCTGATGTTTTTCCTGGAGAGAAGTGGCTTCTTTGCTGCCCTCCTTCAGACCAGGCCTTGCTCCAAGAGTCTCCGCCTCACAGTGGGTGCAGATGTACTCACACCTGCCTGCTGCCATTCCTGAGCAAGCTCTGCACTGCTGGTAGCCCGATCCCGCAGCTGAAACACTTTTAAGAGGCGGTCCTGGCGCTTGCTGGTCTTTCTTGGGCGCCCTGGAGCCTTTTTGGCAACAATGGATGAAACCTCTCTCCTTGAAGTTCTTGATGATGCCATAGATTGTTGACTGAGGTGCAATCTTTCTAGCTGACATTCTCTTTCCTGTTAGGCCATTTTTGTGCAGTGCAATGATGACTGCACGTGTTTCTTTAGAGATAACCACGGTTCACAGCAGAGAAACAATGATGCAAAGCACCAGCCTCTTTTTAAAGTGTCCAGTGGTGTCATTCTTACTTAATCATGACAGATTGATCTCCAGCCCTGTCCTCATCACCACCCACACCTGTGTTAATGGAGCAATCACTGAAACCATGTTAGCTGGTCCTTTTAAGGCAGGGCTGCAATGACGTTGAATGTGTTTTGGGGATAAAGTTAATTTTCTAGGCAAATATTGACTTTGCAATTAATTGCTGTTACGCTGATCACTCTTTATAACATTCTGGAGTATATGCAAATTACCGTTATAAAAACTGAAGCAGTGGACTTTGTAAATATTAACATTTGAATCATTCTCAATCCTTTTGGCCATGACTGTAGGTGTTTTTAGTAGTAAACTGATTGGAGGAGTAAATCAGACCATGTTTAAGTGATTCTTGTTGTACATAATATGAACAATGGTCACATCATGTCATACATTTCCATGTAGATTTTGGAGGAACAATGACTTAAGAATGTGGTCCTCTTCAGAACCTGGAGTATTATATCCCTGAAAATAAACCTTTCTCAAAAGAAAGTAATATTCTCTGGGTGTTTCATGTTCCTTTTGCAGAACTGCAATAGTGTCAAGAGTCACAGAAGCCTGACCCCCGTACACAGATAATTTTTCTCTCATGAAAAATAATAAGCTTTAATGAAAACATGAACACCCCTAGATGTAGTTTTCTAAATAAGCTTTAATTTCTCTCAAGATGAGAGACAGAGCAACACAAAAAGATAGCCCTCAGCCTCCTGCAGAAAATCATGAATGTTTGAATCCTAACTATCTGGGTTATAAAGTTTTATGTTCTGAGCAAGGGACTCAAGTTGGCGAATACGGAGACTGTATTCATGAGGTGGGCCTGGACCACCTGGGACGTCAAGCTGGTTATGTTCATGAAATGATGGAGACATTTAAACTAACTTTTGATGATTCAAGGAACAATGGCAAGGCAAAGGCAGATTTATTTATATAGCACAATTCAGTACAGAGACAATGCAAAGTGCTTTACATGATTAAAATATAGGAAAATAAAAGCAAGTAGGAATAAAATGTAGAAACAAAAAAAAGAACATTAAAAACCATTTAACTAGAACAGTACAAGGCAATCCTAAACAAATTTGTTTTTAATCTTGATTTAAAAGAACTCAGGCTTTCCACACTTTTACAGTTTTCTGGAAGTTTGTTCCAGATCAGTGGAGCATAGGAACTAAATGCTGCTTCTCCGTGTTTGGTTCGTGTTCTAGGTATGCAGGGCTGGCTGGAGCCAGAAGACCTGAGTGGTCTGGAGGGTTGATACACTGATAACAAGTCTGTGATGTATTTAGGTGCTAATTCAGGGATTTATAGACTAACAGAAGTATTTTAAAGTCTATTCTCTGAGATACAGGGAGCCAGTGGAAGGACTTTAGAACTGGGGTGATCTGTTCTACTTTCTTGGTCTTAGCGTTCTGGATCAGCTGCAGCTGTCTGATCCACTTTTTAGGCAGACCTGTGAAAACACCGTTGCAGTAATCAATTATACTAAATATAAACGCATGGATTAGTTTTTCCAGATCCTGCTGAGACATTGGTCCTTTAATCCTGGAAATGTTCTTCAGGTGATAGAAAGCCAACCTTGTAATTGTCTTTAGATGCTTTTGGAGGTTCAGGTCAAAGTCCATCACTACACCCAGATTTCAGGCCTGATCAGTGGTTTCTAGCTGAAGCGACTGAAGCTGTGTGCTAACTTTTGATCTCTCCTCTATTGGTCCAAAGATTATTACTTCTGTTTTGTTTTTAGTCAATTGAAGAAAATTTTGGCATTGATTTCTTCTAGGCATTTACTCAGTGCCTGAATTGGTTCATAGTCACCTGGTGACATGGTGATGTAAAGCTGTGTGTCGTCTGCATAGTTATGGTAGCTGATGTTATTTTTTATTATCTGAGCTAGAGGGAGCATGTAGATATTGAAGAGGAGGGGACCCAGAATGGACCCTTGGGGAACCCCACATGTGATTTTTGTCATCTCTGATGTAAAGTTACCTACTGATACAAAAAAGTCCCTGTCCTTAAGTAGTAGGATTTAAACCAGTTGAGAGCTGTACCAGAGAGGCCGACCCAGTTCTCCAGGCGTTCTAACAGAATGGAGTGATCAACAGTATCAATGCTGCACTGAGGTCCAATAGAACCAGCACAGTGGTTCTTCCACAGTCTGTATTTCTATGGATGTCATTAAACACCTTGATAAGGGCGGTCTCTGTACTGTGGTGAGCACGGAAGCCTGACTGGAAAACGTCAAGCGGCTGGTCGTTGTTAAGAAGGTGTTTTTAATTTGAAATACAGCTTTTTCAATAATCTTACTGATAAAAGGGAGGTTTGAGATGGGCCTGTAGTTCTGGAGTAGAAGTTTGTCTAAATTGTTCTTTTTCAGCAGCGGTTTGATAATTGCTGTTTTTAGGGACTGGAGGAAAACACCTGACAGAAGGGATGTGTTTATTATCTGAGTCAAATCAGACGCTATGACAGGCAGAACGTTCTTAAAGAACGCTGTGGGGAGAACATCAAGGCAGCAGGAGGAGGAACTTAGCTGCTGCATGATCTGCTCTAAGCTTTTGGAGTTTATTTGGTTGAATTGGGACATTTTGTCAGGGTAAGTTCCAGTTGGATACAGCTTTGGTTCTGGTGTTGATATGGAAGTAAAAACTGATCCTCTAATTTTTAGGATCTAATTTTTAGGATTAAAGAAGTTAGCAAATTCATTGCAGGCCCTGGTGGAGTGGAGTTCAGAAGCCACTGACACAGGAGGATTTGTTAGCCTGTCAACTGTGGCAAATAAGACACGAGCATTATTAATGTTTCTGGGATGATCTCTGAGAAGAAAGATTCTCTTGCATTTTTCATTTGTAAGTTATTTCTGTAAAGTCTCTCTTTATAGATGTCATAGTGAACCTGCAGTCTGTTCTTTCTCCACCTGCGTTCAGCTTTCCGACATTCCCTTTTTTCACTTCTAACTGCTGGAGCATTTCTCCACAGAGATTTTTTCTTCCCAGAAAGAACTTTCACTTTGACTGGAGCAACGCAGTTAATGATGTCTGAGACTCTAGAATGAAAGTTATCTACTAGCTCATCTACTGAGTTAGTAGAAGTGGACATGACAGTGGAAACTGTCATGTCTGATAAATGAGCGGCCAGGGCCCGATCTGTATCACAGCAAAGTAATCTGGAGGTCCTGAGCACCAGAATGTTCTGTGATATGCTCCAGATCTAATTGAGAGTTTTTCAAGGTGTGAACTCTGACATGTGGTGGTGGGTCAAGTTTGTGTGGGCTACCTAAGTAACTCTCCTGGCCCCTGTGACACAGAGTCATGACAGATGGTGGTAAGAATCAGATGTGATGGCTGCCAATCCCTCCAATCTGGACCACCTGCATCTCAAGACTTATGTACCTGGTACACTTTAGGGCTGCCCACTACAGTAGGCTGGTGCAGGGCTCCCCTGTTGACTATCTGACCTCCAAAACCTCCCATGTGGTCTGTAGAAGGACTCTGTTTGAACTCAAAATTTAGAGCCTTTGTCCTAAATTTTGGGAAGATTGGCTCTGTTCTAGGTGCTGCATTAAAACTGTGTACCTCTCTCTCTGATTCAATCTCATGGCATGGGGCAACCTGCTGGAGGTTGATCGTGTGACGATTTCACCTGAGAGGTGGGGGACTCATTCCCCAGAGTTTTGAGCTTCTCAAGTCAGCTTTAGCTTCCTCCATCCTCATCTCAGTATAGGAGAACTCAAGTTGGCGGCACTCACTCTGTGCAGGGTCCTCTGATTATCTGCCTGCAACTGAGAATGTTGTTCATCTCTAGTTGTGATTTACGCTGATATAACAATGTAAGCTGTCCCACAACATCTTGAATCTAAGTTATTTACTCAGATTCCCAATAAAGTTAATTAGTTGTTTAATCTATTCATCACATGCTGCAAGATTAAAACTATTTAAACTACTCCACTCATCTGAGAGAAACTGAATCTGAAAGCGTGCAGCTTCAGATTGTGCGAGGGTCGGGACTCCATCATCTTTGTTGACACAAAACAATAAACATAAGTTATTTCTAGCTATACACATATGTTTATAGCTGTTTGCCATATTTATGTGGTGTGTGGAGGAAGACGTTTATGTACACTATACAGCCACTTGGTTATGGCATTCCATGTATTCCTTCCATGCTAGTGTCTTACACCCCGCTGTGAGATGCTGGATGGTTTCTGGGGCCACCTGGGATCTTGCCTGGTATGGTAGATCTGGGCCTCTATTGCTCTGGTGCTCAAAGTCTGCTCCTGTGCTGCCATGATCAGTGCTTCGGTGCTGTTCTTCAGTCCAGCCCTCTCTAACCATTGGTAGTATTTGGTCATATAAGCTACTTCAACTGACTGTCGGTGGGTACATTCCATCCAGGGTTTTTTCCTCCTGCAATGGTTCCTTCAGTTCCTTCTCTTCAGGTTTCCATTGTCTGAGACATTCACTGACGCCTTCATCCATCCCTTGGGGCCATTTTCTTGATATATTTGGATGTATCATCTTCAGCGGTGGTCTCTGATGCTCACTAGGCCTCTGCCTCCTCTGCGCTCAGTATAATATATATATATATATATT